>NC_056682.1:190276529-190579413 GCF_018350215.1 Panthera leo
TCCTCCTAACACTAGGCATGGTGCTAAATAAAAGCGAAGAGTTTAGAAGGTTTGTTGAATGTATAACAAATGTCATTCATGTAGGTATTTGAGAAGTACCCACGACATGCATGAAAAATCACTAAATGGTTAAAGTATTTCACAGACATAATTACACTTGAGTGCAGTAAGCATAAGAACTCTGATGTAGGAATAAGAGCAGAATCTATCCTGTAGGGCTGAGGTTTAGGGGAAGACTTCACCCAAAAGTTGATGCTTGTGCTGCATCTTCAAAGACAAATGCGTACTCGACAGAATAAGGACAGGAGCTTCTAAGCAGTAGAAATAAAATATAAAATATATCAGAGACAATAAGACTACAACTGCAGAATGGTTTATAAACAGGATACCATTTATTTTTAGAAAAAGATACATGTGAGTATGTACATTGACGTTAAGTTAGGGCTTAGAAAGCAGACTAAAAAGAATGCACCCCAACGTGTTGACAGACCATGGTTTTGAATTCTGGGGATGAGAATGAATGTAAAGGAAAAGAAGAGAAAGGGAAAATTTTACATTTTGCTTTATATACTCCTATACTGTTTGACTTGTTACAGTGAGAATGTATTTATCCATTACTTGCATAAAAATAAACAGCCTACATTCAAAAAAAAAAAAAAAGAAAGAAACGTAATAAGTTCCAATGTATTGTTTGATGTAATTGGGGGCGGGGAGGGACATGCATAAAGCTTGCAGAAGACAAGAGTCTTCAGGTAATCATGGCAGGATCCTATAGGACGTTGTGTGTGCTATCAGAGCATGAGGACTTTACAGACATCAGGGATCAATAAATCACATAATAAGGAGAACTAAGTGAGATACATTTAGAAAGATAGCAGTAATGGCGCACAGAGTGGACAGAAAGGGAAAACCACTGGCATTAAGAAGAATAGTTACAAAGTGTATTAGTGAGGATGGGCTAAGTGATGCCATGGTAATGAGATCTAGAATCTCAGGTGTTGTTCTTATCAACCCTGATCCATGCCAAACTCTTCAGCCATCTTGAAGGCACAGAATCTGGAACATCTGACCTCAAGGTTTGGTCGGGGAGGGAAAAAAAATGGGTGTGGAGAAATAATTTCTGTTTTTAAATTTCTTAGGCCAGGAGACTTATGCATCACTTCCACTCAAAGTCCCCTGGCCGGAACTGTTTTGTGCCTCTCATCTAACCACGAGGGGGATGGGAAATGTGGGGAAGCTCCTGGATATAATCTTATCTCTGTCACAAAATACTATCAACTTTGTTGGTGAACTGTAGGACATACTGAATACAGAAACCAGGGCACTGAATTAAGAATTATTTATAGGGCACAACTGACAAGACATATTAACTGGCGCATAACTGGGCAGAGGGTGGGCCGGATAAAAGCAGAGGAGTAAAAACCAGAGGTTATTAAAGGGTAAAGAAAGGATTAAAACGACAACCTGGCTTCTCAGTGAACACTTAGCTGGGTAGTGGTGGTGCTACAAACTGAATCGGGAATCTATGTGGGTGCGTCATGGGGAGTGGTGAAAAGTAAGGACTCAACCTTTGCCTGATGTGGATGCAGAACCATTATTTAGGAATTCTAACTAGGCAGATGGAAATAATCTTTGGGAGTCACTGGCACTGAGAAGGAAGTGTAGGTCCCTGAGGACTGTTGAGTATGTGATCAGCAGGGGGCATGGGCAGCAAGCAGCAAGTCCCACAAGATATGTGAACCCCAAAGATTCCTTCACAGGTGTGCTGTACTTTCGTCTCTGTATAAAACCTATTTGGCTGCAGTGGAATATTGTTAAGAGGCAGAACTCTGGCCTGAGTAGACTGTGTGATGTTTTGCAGGGTGTAGTATCGGGTATGCTGTACTGTAAGTCTAAGTCTATTACAGTGTTAGGCCGGTGCCAAAGAACGAATGAGTAGGGCATTGCTGCAATGTGTTAGAAGTTTGTCTGGTTGGTCAGTGAGATGTACAGGCAGACAACAACCCTACCCAACCAGTGTGGAGGGAGCCCATTCAAGTAGTGCAATGACTGTGTTTTTTTCTTATATCATGATACATTTTTGAGCTGTATCATAATCACTAATGGCTTTCTTTTTTAATGTTTTTTTTTTATTTATTTTTGAGAGAGAGAGAGAGAGAGAGCGAGCATGGGAGGGACAGAGAGAGAGAGAGAGAGAGAATCCCAAGCAGGTGCTGTACTGTCAGCATGGAGCCTGATGTGGGTGGCTTAAACTCATGAGATCATGACGGGAGCTGAAATCTAGAGCCAGATGTTTAACCGGCTGAGCCACCCAGGTGCCCTCATTAATGATTTTTGAATGTTGTTTTGAGTTCTTTAATCCATTTGACATGATCTCCAAACCCATCTTTCTAATTTTGTAATGCCTGGAGCCCATACATAGAAAATTGGTACAAAGTCAGCAGAAAGGAGCCTTAAAGATGAGAATCTGGAGACAAACCACACGTGGGTGTCCTGCAGAGGTGTGGAACAGAAAGGAGAGGGAGTGGCCACAGAGTAAGAAAAGAACCAACAGTGGATGGTTTCGTGGAGGCCAAACCAGCAAAACAACAGAGCGGTCACCCAGGCATGACATAAAGTGCCCTGCCCCCGAACACTGGAAGGATCACTGGCAGGCTTGCTCAGAGTGGTTTCAATGGAGTGTAGGAGCGGGGAAGTGCCTAAGCCAGAGGGAACTGAAATGAGCTATGACTACAGCAAACTTTTGAAGTTTGGATGTGTTGTGCAGAAAACAGACCAAATTCTCTCCATATTTTTCCTTTATTCCATACCACTCTCAATCTACTTGGAGCACTGCTGATTCACTCAGTCTAGAAAGACAATGATGTTTAGAACAAAGAGGCACATACAGCACACACATCTGGTTGGATAATGCACAGATCCACAGGGAGCCCTAATTTAATAATATAGCTAATGCTCAATATCCTTCTCTTTCTTTAAACAAAGTAAGAAATGGATAGACTAATGTATTTCTTGTTTCCTTATTCACATTCCAAGATGACAACATGTTCTTTATGCATTTCCCCTGCCAAAAATACTAAACCTTTTATAAATGTCCATTTAAAAGTCCACAAAGGAAACGCTCACAAATAAATATAAAAATTGTCAAGCTTTGATTATGACCCAAATCAGGATCCACTTAGCAGCTATTTCTTTTCTCCTGCACAGAAATATCTCTTGGATATGCATTTGTCATGGAACTCATTTCTTATTTCTTCCTCTAAGTAAATAAAACTGTGACAATCATTTCCATCTTCCCACAAAGTCAGCATGCAAGCATCAGTGGTCAAATATGACTACAGCATCCTGACTTCCCACACTGGCACTTGTTCCATAACACGCACTGTGGATACTGAAATGGCATCCCCTTATTTTTCCAATGAAATTCAGTGTTTACCAAATATCATTCTATGGAGAAAAATGATATCTGCTGCCATGTTTGCAACACAAATGCTTTATATTAGTCAAGCAACAAGTTCGGAAACATGTTTTAAGTGATGGTTACAGAGATTTGTTTTGTTTTTTGTTTTTACTCCCAATAGCAATGCATTTTATTTTTCCATTTGACATTGACAAAAATGTCTGTGCTACTCAAGAAAGGAAAGTTCTTGGATATCATGTTTTATGCAAGGGCATTTTTTTTCCCTTACTGGACACCATGCTCCTCTGGATATACTCTCATTTCTGATAACTAAGGCAACTTCACAGTGTTTTCTTTCTCTATCCATCATTTAACTCTCATCCTTGTTCAGCGTTCTCTCCTTTTGGCTCCCTTTCCAGTTTTACTCCCCGAGTTGTGATCCATGGGTGACTTCATTGATTCTCACGATTTCAAACTGAGTCTATGCACTTATTATTCCGCAAATGATAGTTTATTCTCTTTCTACTCCAGGCACATACCTCCAATAATCGCATTAAATGCAATGTGAAAAAATATAACTATCTTTACCCCCAAATCTTGTTTAGCTCCAAAATGGTATGTGATAAATTATGACACCATCTCTTCAAGGTCAAAACAAAGAAATTTTAGACTCCTTTCTCTCTTCCAGTACTCCACCTTAACAACCACTTTATCAAGTATTACTGGTTTTTTCCAAGAAATTACCTATCTGTCCAATTTAGCTTGTCTTCCTTATCTCCAGTGCAATCCCCATTAGGAATCTGAACCCTCTCTTCCAGGCAAGTGCAACAGCTTCCTACCCAGTATTCCCTATTTCCAGAAATCTCCTCTCTCTCCGGTCCATCTTGTACACCTTGTCAGAGCTACTTATATAAAATAAATACATTTATCTACTCACCTTGAAATCCACCATTGATTTCTAATCATTTACAATATAAGGTCCAAAATCATTAAGATGGTTTAAGATTCTTTACTGTCTTGTCCCAAACTGTGTCTCCAAACTCACCTCACAGTTCTTCAAGAGCTCCTTCCATTTTATGAACCTGTGCCCTTTATTCAGGTGGCTCCTTGTGCCTAAAATACCCTTACGTACTACATCCCACTAGTAAACTTCTACACACTTTCAAACTTCATTACAGTAATTGCAAATGCTCACCCAGATCTGTGTTCTCTTCTTTTTGCATGGCACAGTCATAGACATACACATGACCAAGTTCCAGACAATGAAATGTGGGCAGAAGTGATGTCTGTCATTTCTAGGCCCAGCCCCCATGCATAATTCTCTGTGAGGACTCTCTTCCTCAGGTGCCAACTGGGTGCATGGGATCAAGGGAAGGCCTCTCTGATGCTTCAAGAATATCACTGCATAAAGCCTGACACGATGAATGACTTAGGTTAGGAGGCACATCCTGGAGGAAGCCTGACTCACTAAATGACTCCACAGAGCAATGCTCCCTGCCAGCCAGCACTGTAACTGTAGCATAAACGAGAAAGAAACTTTTTTTACACTGAGTCACTGAGATTTAGGAGGTGTTTGTCACAGCAGCTCTTGTTACTTACCCTAACTGATACAATTATAATGGTTAGAATTCTCAAAGAACTTCAAAGAGAATGATAGCTCTTGTTATGTTAACAAATTCATGTCCCTTATTAAAAAATAGTATTTTGTACTTTTTCTTGCTATAGCTGTATTTTCTAAGTGAGATTTTCCCAGGAAATGTCCAAGAGAAGATAATAGAGGTGCTCCTAAAAAAAAAAAAAGAGAGTTCCAGAAGCAAATACATTTGGAAGAGACTGGCTTACACAAATTTAAGTAAGTCCATGTGACTGCCAGTACACTGAGTTACAGACTTCTTAAGTTTTAATGTACTAAAGAACTTTGGGAATCTCCAAGAGGAGTTAGAGCATGCACCATTTTCCAAACCTCTTTAACCAAGAAATCTTTTTTGAAGACACATTTATCAATAACTTTTAAATCCGGCTGCCAATTAGTCCACTATAGATTTACAAGATAGGCTGTAGTGAAGATAATGGCTCCTGTGAAGGCAGGGTCTATACCATACTCAGTTCTGCATGCATCGCCAGCAGGGAGCGCATTACCAAGCACATTAGAGAAGTTCCTTTATTTGTTCATATATGCCTTTTTTTTTTTTAGTGGGGAGCCTTTGTTTTCACACCAAACCAATCTTTTAAAAAAGATTTAGTCCTTCAGGTTCTCCTCTCAAAACATATCCTTTCATCAAACTCCTCATGAGCAATGTAGATTTCCTGGAGTTTACCAAAAAAGCTTGTGATAAATGAAGGACAGTTGGGGTTGCACATCAAACAACTAACACCAAAATAAAAGCTTGTTCTCATCACCACCCCTCTTTAGCGATGACCTGCAGGATTCCATCTCTCTTCCTGCTGTATAATCTCTTAATCTTGGTTCTTTACCAGCTCTCTCAATCCAGGGTGATAATGATGTATCAGTGTAGGTTTATCACTTATAACAAGTGGAATAGGATACTGATAATGGCAGAAGCTGTGTGAGAGGAGGGGTCAGAGGGTACATGGAAACTTTATTTTCTGCTCATTTTTTTTTCTGGGAACACAATACTGCTCTAGAAAAAAAAAGTTTATTAAAAAAACAAAATACATACTTTGATGTGACAATAGAAGGGACTGTCTATAGCCAATAAATACATAGAGAGTCATAGATTCCAAAAAGGTAGAGAGTCAGACAAATTATATCACAGACATCAGAAAGGAGATTTCAGGGACAGGGAACCCAATTTAAGAACCTTGCTTCCTGGGGTGGCTTAGTCGGTTAGGCATCCAACTCTTGACTTCCACTCAGGTCATGATCCCAGGGTTGTGGGATCAAGCCCCGCATTGGGATCTGCACTGAGCATGGAGCCTGCTTAACGTTCTCTCTCTCTCTCTCTCTCTCTCTCTCTCTCTCTCTCTCTCTCTCTCTCCCCCTCTCCCCCACTCACACTCATGCCCTCTCTCAATCAATCAATCAATCAATTTCTAAAAGAAACTTGCTTCCTTTTTAATTATTCCCTACAAGGTATCAAGAGGACTAAAACATAGCAAAATGGCAAAAAAAAACAAAAACAAAAACAAAAACAAAAGAAAAAAAGGGAAAAAAAAAAAGAGGAAAGGATATAGAGTAAGTTGCTTCTAAGATGGCACTCATCGTTCCTGCCACCTAATATCCATAATCTTTCATAATTTCCTACCTTCAGTAACCAGTAGAATATTTCAGAGTTATTAGTAAACATTATCTCTGTGATTAGATTACAAAATTCTGACTTGGTAGCCAACTCTCTGCCTTGCCTAATGGAGCAAGATGCCCATGTTGGGAAGGCCCATGTGGAAAGGAACTAAGGATAGTCTCCTGTCAACAGCCAGCTAGAAACTCTGGTCTCCAGTCCAGAAGCCCAAAAGGATAAGAACTTGGCAATCAGCCTCATAAGCATTGCTTGGAAGCAGATCCTTCCTCAGCAGAGTTTTCATAAGACACCCCAACCCTTGCTGACCCCTTAAATGGAGCCTCATGAAAGACCCAGGAAAGCTGTGCACAGATTACTGACCTACAAATACTGTGAGAAAGAAATGTTTGTTATTTTAGGTCCGTAAGTTTGTTTTCATTTTTATGCAGAATAGATAACTAATATAAGGGTCTGCCCGCTTCCTCTGCCAACTCTCAATTTAATGCTAAATACTTTGCTTTAATTGAATATATTACTATAACTGTGTGTCAATGAAACTTAACCAAAACATTTAGCTTAACCAAACATGCTTAACCAAAACATGCATGGGGAAAACTGCCATGCAATTTAGTGTGAAATATTCTGATTGAGCACATAGTGATGATAATAAGATATGCACTGTCTTGAACCTTTGGGTCAGTAATACACTAGTAATACACTAGTAGTCTGTACATCACTACTGTATTATTGTTAGTAGCTATTATTAACAATCACTAATTGTTACTGTTAAACCTTACACAAATTATATAATTTCTCTGAGTTCCAATTACCTCACCTTTTAACTGGACACAGGCAGAGAATTACATGAGAAAATGTCTGCAAAATGCCAATACAATTCCCAGACTACAGAAAGCATTTAGTAAATATTAATTCCTATTATCGTAAAATTACAGAAGAATTCCAGTTACCTGTTAAACCAATTTATACCAATACATAGCCTAAGGTTGTAGACCTAATGACACTATAGTAATACAATTTCTTGAACATTACTTACCGTCTTCTTGTGAAATAGGCAAATCTAATAATTTTCCATGAATCTGTGATTAACAGACTCTGCTATTATCAAAAGGACCTTCAGTGATACTTAAAAGAGAAGAAAGCTATAGGGAGAAGGGAGGAAAAAAGCTGGTTTTGCAAATCCTTACCCAATTAAATGTTACTGTTACCACAAAATCAAGGCAAAATAGAAGTCAAAAATATCTTTCTTTCCTTGGGAATAACTTCTGTCCTCAAACCCAAACAAAATAGACTCTGCTGAAAAGCTCAGTAAAATTAGAAAGGCAAGAATAATATGCAGTTGCTTGTAGTCCTTGGGATCAAAAGAAATTCTCTTTCCCTCAAATAAACATTTAAAGGGGGGGGGGGGGGTGACTCATTTGGTTGAGTGTCCTACTCTTGATTTCATCTCAGGTCAGGTCATGATCTCACGGTTCATGGGATTGAGCCCCACGTCAGGCTCTGCGCTAAAACACAGAGCATGCTTGGGAGTAACTCTCTCCCTCTCTCTCTCTCTCAAAATAAAGAAATAACAAACAAAAAAACTCTTTCTCTTCTGTATGGAACCAAATAAAAGTATTCTTGATTCAATTAACCACATAGTGAGATAAAATTATTACTTAGCCATAGTGCATTATCTTTCCTTAGAGTCTCGCCTTTATGTCTACTCCATTAAACAATGATTGTACATCTTTTCTAAATAAACACCTAACAAAAATTCCTGAACATGTAATAATAAATACAGAAGACTCAAGAATAATTTCGTGATAAAAAGTTATTTATGAGAAGCATACACTTAGGAAAATATAAAGCAGATGAGACTGAAAGAAAAAAATCAATCTCAAGTTGGTTAAAAGATACTAGAAAAAATGAAAACAGTATGTGCCATACCTATCAGTGCCAAGCACTCACTGTATTAGGTACTATCTTATTCTCGAAGTTATCTTGCAGAAGTTCCTGCAAGTTGGGTATCATTTCCATTATCTTTCTACTGACTTAGAAATTGTACCTCTGCGATTATTTTATTTACTGTGATATATGTAGATTTACATTCTCACAATACTTATATCCTAAGTTTTTTCTGAGATTTTCCAAAAGTAAAGCCCTTTTTGTCCAGAGCTTTGATGAAAACTGGTGACTCTAATTTTACAGAGAGAACAAGGCTGCTTTCTACCCAAGCATTTCTATAAAGGATTACCCCACAGTGAACCAAGTATCCATGACAGAACCAAACAATACACACACGAAGATTCTGAGATTTGAAATCAGAGAGTTTACCTGAGTTCCAACCTAACTCCTGCTATCCTGCTAAAGAACTGTGTTCTCACCTTTCAGATGACAAGGGAAAGGAGCACCGACATGGACCCTGTAACCAACCCTTTAATTTTGAGTTTTGTTGATATTCAATTTTGGGTTTGGTTGATATTTTATTTTAAAGTCCAAATAAAAATTGTACTGAACCATTGCAATTTTTGCCAGAAATTTCTGAGCAGCAAGAAGACTGAGGAAGGTTCGGGGAACTCTTGGTGTGAAATTCTAGATCACTTACTGAAGCATTTGTCCTGCGCACACTAACTGCAGTCACCCTGGTACAGGTGAAAGGGCAGGTTGGGCAGGGATTGCCATTTTCAGAGTACAGTCTGCTGTAGGCTGGCAGCAACTAAGTGCCTGGTGTACAAACACCATCTTCGTTCAGTTTATCTGGCTCAAGCACTGCTGTCTGCATTTAAGAGAAGCTTCCTATGATTTTAAAGATCTACCAGATTAGAAGCTATGTTAGTTTCATCGGGCCTCCATAAAAAATGATTACAAATTTGCTGATCAAAACAATAGAAATCTATTCTCCCACAGTTCTAGAGGCCAGAAGTCCAAAGTCAAGGTGTCATTAGGGCCACATCCCCTCCCAAAGTTCCAGGGGAGAATCTCCCCCTGCCTCTTCCCGTTTCTAGTGGTTCCAGATGCTCCTTGACTTGGAATTGCATCATTTAATCTCTGCCTCTGCCTTCCCGTGGCCTCCTCCCTTGTGTGTCATTGTGTCCCTTTTTCTGTCTCTTATAAGGGCATGTGTCATTAGAGGGAGAGCATACACTAAAACAAGGATGATCTCACCTTGAGATTCTTAATTACATTCACAAAGAGCCTTTTTCTAAATAAGGTCATATTCACCAATTCCAAGAGTGGGACATATCTTTTGGGGGTGACCTTCAACCTTCTCAGGAAGCCTGGAACTCAAGCACCCAGACTCTGTGGAGTCAGGTACACCTGGGTACAAATCTAGTCCTCACTCCCAACTGAATGACCCAGAACACTTTTCTCATCTATAAAATGCAGACAGTATCACTACTAATGTCCTGGTTTGTGGGGAAAAATAACACATCAGAGACAGTAAGACCCTTAACATAATGTCTGGTACCAACGTTCCCTATTATTACTAGCTATTTCCTCAATAGCTTACATGAATGGAGATGGCTAAGCCTTATGCAGGCAAGAGCAGCTGGCCAGCATCCAGCTAGAGAGAACCCAAAACATGGACATCATGAGCCTCTTGTCCTAATTGAGCTAATTTTGTAAAGTAGAATCTCAATGCTACAAGGAAAATGATCATGTAGGCCAGTGCACCTAATTCTACAGATGATAAAAAAATAGTAATCCTCAGAAGGAAAACATGTTTTACCCTTAACCGCATAAAAGTTAGTAGCACAACAAAAACTAGAACCCAGCATTTCATCTTCCCCATTTAGTTCCTACCTCTGCACATTATTACTTGTTAGATGAATCATTAGTGGTGATTATCCACACTGACATATAAAGAAATTAAAATCTTGAAATTTTTTTTTTTTTGATATTAGAACATTTTCCCAAAACTGACTATACTTCTATAGTAATTAAGACTAGGAATTTTAATTATAATAGCACATACTGGTATAGCAGTCTGGAGCAGATTCCCTGAAATAAATTAACATTCCCTCCTTTTCCATTGACCATCGGTAAGAAAAGAAACTCACATGCCCATGTTGAGCTACTCACCCCTCCAGTGTATAGTAAAAAGTGCATAACTGTGTTTTTATGCTAATGAGCTCAGAAATTTTCTAATCATATTATGCTTATTGTTTGTGCCATTATAAATTTACCAATTATCCTGTGTAAAGAATATGTTCCTGAGATTGCAAAGGTGGAGTAAGGGGGGGGGTGGGGAGGAGAGGGGAAGGACTTAAGGAATGGAAAACATTCAAGTCATTTTATCCACATCTGATTTCAATACAGTCATTTCTGCATTTATCTTCTCTCCCTTCTAGTGTGTATTCCTTGCCGTCTTACAATGGAAAGTTCCTGAGTAGCCCATTTTGTCCTACCCACTGCTACCTCTACAAGGCACAGTATGGCACCAGGCGCACGGTGAGTTCTAAATAATTTACTGTTGAATGACTTAACATTCCTCTTAATTTATTCTCACTTAATAAATATCCATTAAGTTAGACACATAGAGGAGCTCACTATCTACACTGTCACTTGCATCTTCCACAAGATGCACTGCACGTGGTTACTAATCAAACATGTCTGTTAGATACACCACAGAAAGAATTTTGGAAGATTGCAAGTTGGGTTACTGACTTTTTCCAAACAGAAATATGGTTAACCTCATCTTAAATTACCTTTATAGCTCTAAAGCCACTTCTAAAATAATTCTAACATTCCAAATTGGCAAATTTTATTTCCAGAGTTAAGGACAGAAGAAAGGACCTATGTATTAAAAATGAATTATGGCACTAGTTTGGTCAGTAGAAGTAATCTTGGGGCTTTGCCTAAAGTCTTTAATATGGTCCATCTAGACTTGCATGGAAAGAGTCTACCACTGTGGGCTATCGCTGGACTTTGGAGGGTATATCATCATTCCCTCAGGGCGTCTACGACAACCTGGGCAAGACCACCACTTAGCTAGTTGATAATGAGTCTGGGTGTTAGTCTCAGATTTTATTAAATATGGCCATTATATTAGAACAGCTCAAAGCAGAGCTATTTCTAGAAGAAGCCCAGACTGCATGTCAGGCCAGGGTACCAAGATGTCAAGTTTGCCTTTAGGCTCAGTACTTATGCTCATGAAACAAAAGTTAAAAAAAAAAAGATTTGATTGTTACACGAAGAGAGTGTATTAGTTTGCTAGGGCTGCCTTAACAAAGTACCACAAAGTGAGTGGCTTAAACAACAGAAATATACCATGTCACAGTTCTGGAGGCTTGAAGTCCAAGATCAAGGTGTCAGCAGGACTATGCTCCCTCTGAAAGCACAACAGAAGTGTCTGTTCCAGGCCTCTCTCCTAGCTTCTGGAAGTCCCTTGGCTTGTAACAAAATCCCTCCAGTCTTCACGCGGAGTTTTCCCCGTATGTGTCTCTGTCCAAACTTCCCCTTCTTATAAGGATACAGTCATATTGGCTCATGGCTCCACTCTGCTCCAGTATGACCTCATCTTACCTAATTATTTCTGCAACAACCCTCTTTCCAATCACGTCACATTCTGAGGTAGTGGGGGTTAGGACTCAGCACCAAGGTAGTCAGAGTTAGGATTTCAATATCTTTTGTGGTGACACAATTCAACCCATAACAGAATAAGTTTTTAAAAATGTGCCAACCAGGTACGATTTTTGCAGGGAGGGGCATGGTAATCCAAAGTTCTCTTATTTCGGGCACTCACAACTGTGTGTACAGGTAGGCTGAAGTGGTTTTGTAAGCTAAATGTAATTTTTTTTTTAAAGTTTATTCATTTTTGAGAGACAGAGAGTGTGCAAGAAGGGAGGGGCAGAGAGAGAGGGGAACAGAGGATCCGAAGCAGGCTCCACACTGACAGCAGTGAGCCAGATGTGGGGCTTGAACTCACAAACTGTGAGATCATGACCTGACCCAAAGTCGGACGCTCCACAGACTGAGCCACCCAGGTGCCTGGCTAAACGTAATTTTTAACACAAGGTTCTGTGAGGACACAGTCTCTCCCTTTCCCCCACTCATGACAGCCTGTTGAGGGAACCCAGGCTAACCTAGCCAAATGTGAAAATGCAGGCACAGACCCACTGGCCAGAACAAATTCTGCGCTTATCACCTGGACAATCTGACTGATGTGAAAGAGCTGGATTTGATGGATGCCAAAGAGCAGTGGGCAAACGAGCCTGCTCAGGCAAAGAGCCTGACATTTTTTTGGAGGGAAGACATTATTCAATTATTCCTCCTCCCTCCAGTGCTGATTTTCAGGCAGCCCAACACTATGCATTTTCAGCCCTTCGGAGTAAAGCACTTAGCAAGAGGTTGCGTGTTGTTTCAAACTGAAAGAGACACAGTACTGTTTTTCCACCCTTCCTTGAATCAATGTGGCTACTTTCCAATATTAATAAAAAGCTCTGTTTCTGCAAAACTAACCTCAAACTCCATTCTCTCGCCTGAGTTCCAAGGATTTGATGACAAACTTGGCATACTAAATTTTACAGATCCAAATCAATGCTGAACACAAAAGAAAGCCCGGTGCCCTATGGTAATACAAGAGCATGATTATTTTTGGACTGAAACCGCTTAACACAAGCACAGCTGCAAAGGTCTTATTCCACTTCCAGAAGATGGTCTTTATGTTCCAAATAGTATCCAAAAGTCACAGAAACCAAGCTCAGACAGCATTATTAATATGAAATAAAGTTATGTCACACTTGGTTTTCAAAGATAGTAAATCCACCAACACCAGTAAAATTAAATAAATATTTGAAGTCTGAAGTTAACATCTACTAGAGAGCCAGGAAAAATGAAAATTTCAAATCTGGTTTAGGGAAAAAAAATGTCTTTTTCATTAGCTTCTCCCTGACCATTTAAAGTTAACTACACATTGACTACAGAATGCTATTTATTCAATGATGAAATTTCTATCTAAATTGAAATTACTGAGGATAAATATACACGCACATAGAACTGACTGTACTGGCAGGGTGGTATGCCCCCATCATGGGTGTTCGGATACACAGTCTGATCATGTCACTTCCCTGCATAAATGTGTTACTGATGCCCCAGTGAAGTCAAAGCACCTCTCAAAAAGCCTTGAGGAATCTGGTCTCTGGTTGACCCTTCAGCCTCCTGTCTAACCCACACTTCTCACCTCCCTAACCTTCCTCCAGGATCCCATTACACCCACACTTCTCCCTTCTGGGCACGTTGTGCATATACTGTCCCTGCTCCCTAGAAGCCTTGAGCATCTTCACTCGAGGACTCAGTATTCCACAAGAAAAGTCTCTGAAATGGGTTGGGGGCTCCTTTTATGTGGTCACCAGTGTTGTAGTTTTTACCATATGTTTTGTACTGGGAGATTTATAGCTTTACCTTCTCTCACCAGCTACATGCCCCTTAAGAGGAGAGACTCGAATAACTCCTGTTATTTGGTCATTGGATGTTTAATAAATAACTACTGAGTGAATGCGTGAAAGTTATTACAAGATTTTCATTAACTGTATCTCACACATATAATAATTTGTCAAAAATGAAATAATGAAACCGTGCTTATAGAAAAATCAGGATCAGTATAAATGAGAAAACAGTTGTTTTCTGTTCTGCACTGGGTCAGTGATCCTGTAGGGGATTTTTGCTCAATTTTGAACATCATATCGTTTATGATGTTTTTTAATTTTTCAAAGTTTTTAAGTTTATCTTAGAACTCCTAGGAAAAATGTAAGTCAAAACTTACTTAATTAAATACGTTTTCCTGGTATCCAGAAATAACATTTGTTGATTATTTTTGCATCTGTTTTCTAAAACCTCTCCCCGCCCCCTTTTTTTTTTAAGCAAGCATCAATATTTAAAAGAGATGGTGACAGACTATATCAATCTAATGTTCACATGATGGTGAAGAATCTAGAAACAACTATCAGTGTGAAAGAGAAAAAAATGACATTTTTCAAAGGCACAATGACTGTCTTTCAATATCCACAAGATCACCGTACAGAAGAGAAAGTAAGCTCAAATCTATTACTTTTGAAAGTAGAAGTCGTATCAAAAGATATCCCAAGCTGTATTCCAGCTTAATATAAGAAATAACTTCCTAAATATTTGAGCTTTATGAAAATTTATGTAGCTTCCTCTTCAGGAAGTGAGTTTCTTCTACCTGGAGGTAAATAAACTGAAGCTAGTTGCCTATTTGTTGAGAATATTAAGACAAGTGATACATCAATCAAATTAATCCTGAAGATGACCTTGAGATGACCTCTGAAGTTCTCCCAAGTATGCAATTTATTGATTCCATGACAACGGATTTTAAAATTCATTATCAAGAATAATTTCAAATGAGCTAGTCTCTTTCATTTGGGGCAAGAAACAATATACTAAAGAAAAATAATTCATTTTACAGAAACCCAACAAATGTGTATGCATATATATAATAAATATATGTTTACGTATAAAACACTTCCACTGTGCAAAAAGGATGAGAAATATATATAAATTTCAAGAAAAGGCATGTAATAGAAGGTTCACTAGAGCGCTATTTGTAATAGTCTCAGTCTGGAAACTACCCAAATACACCTCAACAACAGAATAAACAAAAATTATATATTCATTCAGATTGGAATACTTTACAGTCATGAGAATGAAGAATTTAGCACTGTATGTAATAACGTGGATGAATCCCATAGACAAGAGGTTGAGTAAAAGACACAAAAGAGTAAATAAAAGCAGGCACAACTAATATTTTGTGTTACAAGTGAGAATAAGGGTTACCCTTGTGTTGGATTTTGACTCACAAAAGGCAGAAGAGGGCTTCTGGTGACTTTCAGTTCCTTGATCCCAGCACTCTTTACACAGATGTGTTTACTTTGTGAAAATACATAGAACTGGACATACAATTTGTGCATTTTTCTGAACACACATTGTATATCAATACAAAGTTGTACAAACGGCCTCTATGTCTATTCATTTTCTATATTTGATACTATGCAAAAAGCCATTACAGCAAAGTCATAGGATTTTTATTTTAAAGAATTATTAGGAGGATCTAAATAATGTGAAACAGGCTTAAAAAATTATATAAAAACTTATGAACAAAAAATGTGCTTTAGAGACAAACACTAGCAATGAACTCTGGTCACCTTGATATTATTTCCTCTAATTTGTGCTGAAATCCATATGCAATAACAACTAATTACAGATCTCTTTTAGGTTTGTTTGCATGCTGTTTGAAATATGTTGGGTTTATTTTTCATGGGAAGCCTGGCAGAAATTAAACCTCCTAGAATTTTTTAAGCATTTTCATTTATGGATAAAAGTATATAGCCATATTATTGAGCTTTCAAAAAGCCTTCCACTTATTCAGTAGAGCAGGTGCACTGATTTATCAGACCATAGCCACAGTCATTCAGATAATCTCTATGCAAACAAAAGCCCAACTTTTGTTTTGTAAAGCCAGATTCTTTATACTTTCCAAAGCCAAACGTCTGGATATTCCTACTGGAAAAAAAATTAATACTGGACCATGTAATTGACACAAAAATATTATTTTTTCAGGTATTGGCAGCATTGTTCTGGTACAGCCGTCAGCAAATGTTTTCTGGGACTGTCCACATAGTAAATATTTATGCTTTGCATTCTGATGTTCTCTGTCACAAGTACTCAACTCTGCTCTTGTGGTGCGCAAGTAGCCATAGACAATATGTAAACAAATGAGTGTGGCTGTGCTCTGATAAAACTTTATTTACAAAAAGTGAGCGGGCCAGATTTGACCTGTGAACTGTAGTTTTCAAACTAAGTTCTAGGAGAATAAAAAGGTGTTTCGATTTGTTTTATTTTGTTTCCCCTTTTCCTGTGTGGCTATCAAACCAGTAGAGTATCTAATGTCATCATTCATTGGTTCCTAATCTGGCAAAACCAAATTTTTGGATGCCCTTATACTCTTCCCATTATTAAAGTTTGTCAGAAACAATCCATTTATCTAGCATGCACAGACTAACAGAAATGTAGGTCTCATGTGCTTTTTACTAAAGTTCCCCCAAATGTTTTCCTTTTGAAATATTTGTTCATAGTCTTTTCCTAGTTAATTACTATTGACCCATCAAAGTTTAGCTTAAAACTCTTTACAAAAAAAAAAGCATTTCCTGACACCCCAGGCTAGGTCATCTCCCTTCACCTCTCTCCTCCCTCCACTATTTCTCCTTTATGTCATTTATCACAGTTTATAAGCCATTTGGAATAGCTGTTAATATCCCAGACTCTAAAGCCAGACTGCCCAGAATTAAATCTCAGATACAAAATTATTAGCCCTGCAAATTTTGACAAGTTGTTTACCTCTCTGTGCTGTGCCCTCATCTTTAAAATGGAGGTAATAATAGAAACATACTACATAGAGCTGTTGGAGATGATAACAATAACCCACTGCATGTAGTTATTGGAGGTTATAACAGTAACCCACTACATAGGGCTATTGGAGATAATACTAACCCACTACACAGGGGTGTTAGAGATAATAATAGTAACCTACTACACAGTGTTGTTGGAGATAATAGAAACCCACTACACAGGGTTGTTGTAAGGATTAAATGATTACATAGGGATTAAACACTTACAACAATATTTGCAGAGCCAAAATTATGTGTTATTTGTAATAGTTAATAAATATTCGAATATACATCTATTCATCTATTAAAAAATATTCATGGGGCAACTACTATGTACCATATATTCTCCATAATACACAATAAATTTAATAGCTTATCATAACATCATGTATTAGCTTGCAGCTCTATAGGTCACAATCCACTGAGATCTATGTCCAGAGCGTCATAAGACTGAGATCAAAATGTTGGCTGGACTGGGCTGTTATCTGGAGACTGGGAAAAGACTGAGGTCCTTCCCTTCCTGGCTAACAGCCAGGACCTATTTCAGCTCCTGAGGACCATATGCATGCTTTCTCTTGTAGCCCCTTCTCTTCAAACCAGCAATGATACATCAAATCCCCCTCATGCTTTGAGTCTCTTGGACTTCTTCATCTACCAGAGAAAGCTCTCTGCTTTTAAAGACTCATGTGACTAAACAGAGGCCACCCAAATAACCTCCCAATTTTAAGGTCAACCTATGCCTTATAGCATAATATAATCCTGGGAGTGACATCTCATCATATTCACATGATATTTCACAAGGGCATGGAATCTTTGACTTGAGACAAAGGTGTATAGGGAGAGAAGGTTAGAAATTCTGCCACCACAAAGCACATAATGAATACTCAATAGTACCATGAATGAACCATAACTTCACCTCATGTTGACCACAGGCTCATATGGACTTTAAATAAATGTACTGTTACTGAATAAACTATGTATGATGGTTGCACAAAATTTTTTTAGACTCTATAGAAGATACTTAATAGAAAATTCTTTAAGACTGAAAATCGGGAGCAATTTTCTTAACTAACTAGTACTCACCTGGAAAACAATGAGGATGAACTCCTTATACCATTCATTTACTCAACATCTATTTTTAAAACACTACTATGGGCATTGTACTAGAAGCTGGTGGAAAACAGTAGCAAATATACAGAATTCCCACTCTCACAAAACTCACATGCTAGTGACAAGACTCAGGACAGTGGTTAAGAATCTGGAGCCTGGTTGCCTATCTTCAAACATGGGCCCCGATTCTCACCAGCAATATAATCTTGGGGAAATTATTTAATGCCTTTTGCCTCAGTTTTCTCATCTGTAACAGGTAAAAAAAAAACATACTATATGTTCATAAACTATTATGAGAATTTAATTAGTTAATTAAATTAGCTCTCTAATATTTATTAATATGAACCCTTAGAACTTTAGCACAGGATTTCTCAGTCTCAGCACTGTTGACATCATGGGTAAATAATTCTTTGTAGTGGGGGCAGTCCTTGCCTTATTGGATATTTAAAGCAGCCCTGGCTTTGATCCACTAGATGCCAGTAGGGCAACACTCTCCACCCTCCCCCACCAGTTGTGACAACCCAAAATGTCTCCAGACATTGCCAAATGTCTCTGGGGAGCAAAATGAGCAAAGTCACACAGGTAATTGAGAACCCCTGATTTAGCACATAGTAAATTTCCAACATATATTAGCTATCACTATATTTAATTATCACCTGACTTTGAAGGGTGAAAGGAGAGCTTTCTCATAGGAGGTAACTCTTGCACTGAGTTGTTTATTACAAAACCCCATATGTAAAAAGCATCCAGTACAATGTTTTGCAGACATTTAACCAGTCAACATTAATTTCTCTTTCCTCCCATTCCTCAAAACTAACTTAAAGTGCAGTCTCTCTCAGAATTCCTTGTTTTTTAAGTTTTATTGATAAGGACTCCATTTTTAATTTCATTTTTATCTTCCCCTTTCTAGCCTGTTAGCCAACTCTTTCAACATCAGTTATAATCTTACTTCAGGTCATTTACTTGAAGGAATGGCTCTGCACAGAATAACATAAAAAGTAGAATAAAACCATTCCTGAATGTAATGTTCAGGTACCTCCCTGTATTCCTGTCAAAACTGAAAAGTGGCTTCCCAGAAAAATCTTTTTTGTGTTTGTTTGTTTCAATTATTTTTTGTTGAAAACTTTCTTAAGATGTATCAAGTTTTTGCTTTGCTTTGGTAACTATAAGCTGATGGCAATAACAGAAGTTGTCTTTAATGATTGAAGATCATTCCAGTGCTAGAGGCATTGCTATTCTGAGCATTGATCTTTCTAATACAGGACTGTAGATGTATGAGACTGGGGTGCTGAGCACAAAACATATGAAGCTTTTCCACTCCAAATCATCAATATTGGTATGTTCTCTTGTCACTGGCTTTATCCTCAAGTGTCAGAAATGTATCTGCTATTGTGGGTTTCAAATCAGTCGTGCCTGTTTAAAATTACAATGAAATATTGTGTGCCCTAAACTACATTTTAGGGGCATCAACTGAAAGTAAATATTGAACCCTGACAAGACATAAAAGAGATTAAGAAAGGGATTGAGTGTGGGAGGATTTTAATTTTAATTTTAATTTGAAGTCAGACTTGGTCTTCATTTCAACTGGTCAATGAAATATGAGTGGAACTAAGGTGTCTCACTCCCAAGCAGAAACTTGCAAACCAGCATGTGGTTCATATCATGTCCTCTTTCCCTCTGTCAAGAGATCAGGAATAGTCTAGATAGAAGACTATAGATAGACTATAGAAGACTATAGATAAGAGACAATAGATGCAATTGTCTGGATCTCAGAGTAAAAATGGCATGGAAAAACCATATTGAGATGAACTTACAGCAAGAATGAGAAATAAACCTTCAATTTTGTGTTTGTTACCACAGAATAACCTAGCATATACTGACTGATATGTATAATAATAGTGATTCATTATCGAACAGTTTTGCACTCTCTATATATACCAGGTAAAAAGAGTATATACTTACAAATAAGGAAATAGAAGTATACCTGTCCCTAAAGGAGCTTATAGCATAGTGAGATTAAAATACCTACAACTGGGGCGCCTGGGTGGCTCAGTCAGTTGACCGTCCAACTTCAGCTCAGGTCATGATCTCACCACTCGTGGGTTCAAGCCCCACGTCGGGCTCTGTGCTGACAGCTCAGAGCCTGGAGCCTGCTTCAGATTCTGTGTTCTGCTCTCTGCCCCTCCCTCACTCATGCTCTGTCTCACTTTCTCTCAAGAATAAATAAAACATTATTTAAAAAAAAAAATACCTACTAACTGGAAAACTAGGTAACTATATTCCCATTACTGCATTCTCAAACTGGCTGCTTCTCTATGGCAAAGCAGAGAAGATGAAGCATTATGTAGGCAGTTAAATAAGAAAACCTTGGAGGCTGGGCAGCTCCGTGAACCTAATTAACAAGGTGGTTATCTTCTCCTTTGGCAACTACAATCCATGCCACAAACATGGATACAGATAGGGCAGATTCAATGTCCAACTGCAGTGGCGAACCCATGAGGGACTGTCAGGACGTGTTCCCTCTAAATGTCCATGCAGAGAAAAACAGAACCCATTTGGCAGTCAACACTTTCAGCTCTGAATGGGAGACATGGTTCCCCGCACTCCTTGCTGCTCACTGCATCACCCAGAACTGCTCTCCAGGGTAATCAAACACTACTGTGCACCACAGGGCATGGGATGCCTGGTAAAGGGACACCACAGGAACACAAAGACCACTTTATTATTTGGCCGTGGCTGGCATTTGGTTTTCCAAGGAGTCTGATGTATGGAAATGAAGCAATTGAAACCAGCATGATTTGGGTCTGATGGCTGTCCTCTTCTCCCCTAACAGGAGTAGGCAGCGTTTTATGAGCCTCATAAAAGGGTTTATGAGGCTTTGATGGGAAGTTGGCAGCCCAGGCTGCCTACACTGACCTGATGAAAAACAGCTCTTCTCTGCACCTACATGAAGGGTTTATGGTTGCAGTTGTTTGCTCAGAGCCCAGGTAGAGTGACGCCAGGGAAGTCAAAGAGATGGGCCTCAGAAACGAAGGAGGAAGAACTGAGCTCTGGCATGTCAGAACTTAGAAAGGCATCAGCACTACCAGGAATCTTGAGCCAAGATCCTAGAGAACCTGAGAAGACTTCATCCATTGGGTACTCTTAAGAGATGCCCTTCTTCCATCTTTCCTAAATGATTACGGTCTTCCTCCCACTCTACATCAGGACACTTCTGGTTTGATGACTCAGAGCATGAGCTTTGAAGATGTAGGGCCAGACTTGAATTCCCCCCACCATGACTTGCTATCTGATCCTCTGATTCCTACTCTTGCTTAGTAATGAGCCAATGAAATTATTTTAACAAAGTTCTTAAAACAATGCCTGGTGCCCAACTACGACTGAGAAATTAACGGCCATCACTAGCAGATGTAGGTTTGAGATGTAATTCCATCTTAGGCAGGTCAACTGACCTGACAGATTCTTAGTTTTCTCACCAACTGCATGGAAACGATGGAAGTGGGAAGGAGAAATAAATTAAGATACTGAGTGCGAACATGGTTAGTAAATTTTAAGGTTGAATACAAGGGATCATGCAAATTCTAAAAAGCACATTCTTGAATAATACCAATATTAATGTTTAAATGTTAATATCATGTGTGCCATGTGTCAGAGTCGCTTCTAAGCACTTTTATGTATTAATGCATTATCCTCATTACATCGCTATGACCTATCTACTTTATTATCTCTATCCTACAGAATGGAGGAAACTGAGGCAGAAAGGTTAAAGAACTTGCCTAAAGGAGAGCAAATATTAAAACTCAAAGAGTCTGACTCTTTTATCCTTGCTGTATTCTCTGTAATTTCTATACATATTTCCAAATTTACATACACACTTCGAAATTGTCACACATGCAGATGTGTTGCTCTTAATGAACCAGATGGTGGGTTCTATCTGTGTGTTAAGTGTAGCTATAGCTAATTCCACAAAGAGAAAATGTGTGGCTTATCAAGATTTATGTATTTTTTTTAGTGGTGCATTCCACAAATATTGACTGAAGTCTTACAATGTGGTAGGCATCATGGCAGACACTGGCAGAGGCACACAGCCTATTTCTCAAATATTTTTCAAGATTTCTAGATCTACTACTTACAGACCATTTAGTCAGTTTCACACAACATGACTTAACTTCACCATGACTTCTACCATAATCACTCCAATTAACTACATTCTCAAATGTCACATTCTAGTTGCTTGTTCCAATGTTTGTGTGTGTGTGTGTGTGTGTGTGTGTGTGTGTGTGTGTGTGAGATCACCATACCAACTTTATTCAAAGTCTTTGTTTACTACCTTTTATTTAAAATTCCCTACTCCCCCAGCTCATATAGTGACACTTTCCCCCCCGGACAGCAGTTTCATTGACTCAGTTTCCTCCCAAGCCATTATGCATAGAACATCCCCTGAACCCTATTGCTTCATAATCAAACCCTACGCCCCAGCATTCAATGCCCTTCAAGATCACATCTCATACTACTTCTCTAGCTTTCCCTTCCACTATCTCCTTCATGCAGAAACCCTTCAGCATGCCTCACTCTTCATTATTTGTCCAATCTCCGTACTTTTATCCCATCTGTTCTCAGAATTAACTATCTTCCCCATTTAGTATTTGGTTCAAGACATCCTTCTCACTTCGGGCTGAGCCACAGCTAAAAGTAACATTTCCTTCTCCATATCCCAATGGTAATTTGCCATGCCACTCTGAAGACACTTACTGTATTTTATCCTGAACTACAACCCATTCTGTGCTTGTCTTTTAGCCTCCAGGAAGCTGTAAACACTTTCAAGGCTAGGTCTTCATCATTCATTTCATTCTCAAGCCTGGCATAGATTTGTACTCATGATAAATGTTCAATAAGTGTTACTGGGTGGATGGTTGGATGGATGAATGGATGGTCACAGACTCACATTACTAATCAACTAACATTTCTATTAAGGCATATGTCTTACAACATTTAGGATGAGAACTGATTAAAACATCCATATTAGCAGTTGTCATCAGATACAATTTTTTTTCACTTTAGAAATATTCTTAATTTGTAATCTGAGTAAAATCACAGGGGAAAAAAGGTTTTAAAAATAAAAAGTAATTGTTGCTGGCAGCACTGGCTGGAACTCTGGGATTTAGCATACTGTATATTGGCCAAACCCACAAAAGTCTCCAGGGCCTCTATTTCCTCCTCTGAACTCTGAAGTGAAGCTAAACAGAAATCCTCTAAGTGTCTGTCTGGTTCTGGAAATGTCTAGGTCTACCCTGCATCCTTCCACGGATAGTTTGGACACAATATATATTATTTCTTCAAACAAGAAGAAATTAAGGAGGAAATTCCATGGCACGCCATTAACAATCATTTGTCATTGTAGCTGGGAATAAATCAGAGTTCACACCTACCAGTGTGCTGTTTTAGAGAAAATTCTGAAAAGGATATTTATGAAAGAAGAAAATGGCACCTACCAATATTCTTGGCCAAGTCTAAAATTCTAGAATTGTGTGTATAAGACACCCTGAGTTACACTGAGTAGTGGTTCTCAGAACATGTACATGTATATGTATATGTATATGTATACGTATATGTATATGTATACACACACACATACGTATCTCCATATATATGAACATATTATGTGTGTGTGTATATATATACACACACAAACATACATCTACATGTATATATATACCTATATATCCACATGTTTATTTCATGTATGTATATACATGTATACACATATATTTATATATGCATATATATACAAAAATTTTACGTATGTATACTATGAAATATTCAAGAAACAGAAGCTTTAAAGGAGCAAAAAAAGTGAGAAAGAAGGGGTGCCTGGGCAGCTCAGTCAGTTAAGTGTCCAACTCTTGATTTCAGCTCAGGTCATGATCTCATAGTTTGTGGCTTTGAGCCCCACATCAGGTTCTGCAATGAGAGCACAGAGCCCACTTGGGATTCTCTCCCTCTCTTTCTGCCCTCCCCCACTCTCTCTCTCTCTCTTTCTCTCATGCACAAATAAATAAACTGTTAAAAAATGAGAAAGAAGACAAAGAGATGTGGTAGAAATGGAGCTAACTCTATTCAACTGAAATAAAACAATTTTTCCATTTATGTGCTGAAAAGACAAAGGAAGTGCGCCCTTTTAAGATATTTATCATTACTCTCCTTGTGAAGCCAGTGCTTTGTACTTGTCAGCAAGGAGAAGAGAGCTAAAATATGATGGAGTAGCAATGAACGTATCTTGTATCATGCCCATTATTTTATCAGATTCTTCTAGCCCCTAAATTCCTCCTAAATAAAACAAAACAAAATAATAAAAAATAAAAGTAACCTTTCCTTCATTTCTCATAAAGGCCTGTGCTGGGAAAGTACACTAGCATGAGACCTTAAAAGAGTGTCTGCCTCATCTGCACGGACGCATCTGTCAAGTCCATGCAACAAAAGAATGAGTGGGAGAGGCAGTCACAAATCAAGATTCCAGCACAGGTACCTCATTTCGTAAAAACGAAACAAAACAAAAATGCCCAAAAGAAATGCCACAACTATGATCAGAAGCAAGTTATGAGCATTACAGGCGAGAATGTCTTCAACCAACTTTTTCAGCAAATGGAGAAAGCTTGATTACTTTGGATTTACAGGCACAGTTGAAGGGGAGGATCCTGGCGTTGCTGATATTTGCACGTCCATCATATGCAAAGCCTTTTAAAAGTGTCACCCCATGGTTTCCTCACAATGACTTTGTAAGACACATCCCTTTTCCCATTTTTAACAAATGGGGCTACAGAAGTTGACCCAGTTAATAACTGGTAGGGACACAATATGAGACCAATCTGCCTGCCCCAAAGGCTATGCTCTGGGCTTCACTGTAATTCCTTTGATTTCATCTACTACCATAGACATCAGTTTTAGAGTGCTTTTTTTTTTTTTTTTTTTTTTTTTACTTGATTACTTTTCACCTTACAACAAGTAAGAAATAGTAAGGTTGAGACATTATAACTATTTTTAACTTTATGGATGGCCTCAGGAAGTTTAAATTATTTGCCCAAACTCATGTGTATCTACTCATGTAGTATCTAAGACAAATGGTCAGATTCTGATTTTAAAGCTAATTCTTCCTGTAGTAGCACATACTGCATTTCACCAAACTTAGTATCAAGACAGAGCACTGCATATGTTTTTATTCCTTAACACACAGTCCCATTTTGAAATAATAGATGAGAATTATACACACATACACAGACATACATAGTACACTACAGAGTTACTTTAATAAGTATTATATGTTGAAATGTGTAATTTTTCATTAATGTGAAGATTCCCAGCCAAATTGTTCTACCATAGGAATGCTGAATAAAGAATAGCAGAAACTCCTCCAGCCAAAGAAAATTGCATAAACACAAAAAAACAGTAATAGCTGTACTCTGTAAGAGTAATAGCGGCATGTCTTTGCTTGATTGGACTAAAACGGCATTTTAATGGAATAACCTTCATTTGACATTTAGCTAACTACTATTTCACAGAATCATGTTTCATTATAAAATGAGAGCCAATCTTAGCAATGATTGCAGCACTAGTTATTATAAAAATGTTTCTTATTTTATTCTCCCAATCGTTACCCTCCAATTCCTACTCAAGGATTTGTTTTCCTGCTTCTGATTTGAAGGAGGAGTAAAAGGGGACAAAAAACTTCCCAACAGGCATTATCCTGAGAAACAATATTGCTTTACAATCTCTAAAGACCAGCCACATGCGCTAGCACATTTTTTTTTTATTATAACCACCATTTGAAGACAGCTATTAGTTTTCCTTAAATGAAAGAAAAAGTTGAAGTCAAACATGTCCAGTGACTTTCCCAAGGTTGCAAAGCTACGGTGTATCTGAAATGAGAGCTGAAACTCAAATCTAGTCAATGTCCAGCCCGTTGCATCACCTCTTTACACTGGAACTTAATTTGACTTATCTCGGGCTTAGAAAATGCTAAGAGAAGGATCATCAATATCAGGTAAAACCTGAGTTCCAAGGGGTTTCTTTAGGAACTCAATCCAATTGTGTTTCTAATCTTAAAATCCATTTTTCGTTTAATCTCAGCTCATTAGAACTGAAACAAACTGCAGAGAACATTCACTGAAAAAAAACATTATTTTGTCCAATTATGAACCAGAGATCATACTGGTCCTAGAGATACAACGATGAAGAAGGCAGAACCCATGGCTCTAAATACCTGCAATGCTAATTATTTGCACAACAAAAAGAAACAAAATGTTAAGGCTGCTGGGGTAGAAGTATGTGCAAGATAGAAATGGATAGAAAGGAGAGAATACTTAATTTTGCCACTGGGCACAGAAAAGGGGGGCAGAAATTCACAGAGGAGGTTAACATTTTAGTTAGAACTTAATGTATACATGTTCTTTAAAGCAGAAAGGAGGAGTGAAGTGGTGGCTGGATGGAGATCTGGTATACCAGAGGTCTGGTGGACTTGGAGGGAACAGCAATGGGATTGAGTGTGAATGTGAACCAGAGAGGGAAAGCTGGGGGGGGGGGGGGGGGAGGGGAGAATGCATGTGTTTGTGGGAAAGTGTTGGCAACTGAAGACTAAGCATCATTAGCTCCTCACAGCACCTTGATGTGAATCAGAAAAGGGTGCCCCTAAATGGACCAGATATTCACAGTCACTCTCCCCAGGGCCAGCTGTCTAACGTGGTGGCCTTGAAATAGAGAACACAGAAGAGATACAGAGCAGACAAGATGAGATTGAAGACACAGTGAAGCCGCGTAGGGTCTGAATGCTCAACTTTCTCCCATGTTATGCAGTCATTAAAGAGTTTTACAAAGGAACAAAACTGGCAGCAGAAAGATGGCAGAAGATGACAGCAATTCCAATGAGGTCCAAATCACACCTTACAACTAACTTCCTTTTCTAGAACTAATTTCATGTTCTCTCAAGAGATAGGAGAAAAAATTTAAAATAGTCAATTAAGGACAATATATGCTCCTTCACATTTTTAAATGATGATGATGATGATGATGATTATTATTATTATTTAATCAGTTTAGGCACAGAGAATGCAGGGTTTGTTTCCCTTTCCCCTGCCCTTAACTTAAAAACTAAGTTTTGAGTTGGGAGTAGGGAACTTACATATCAACCTGGCATCAGCTCTGGGACCACATGTTGGCATTGTTGGCTTCTCCTGTTTCCCAGAGAGAAACAGGTCGGCACCCTGCCTGGTCTCTGGATATCCTGTGATAATGCCTACAGAAGTCTAATTGATCACATCGGATTCTTTTAGGTATGCTGTCACACCTATTTATTCAATTAATATTTATTGGGTACCTGGTATATACCAGGCAATGATTTAGGTTCTACAAATAGGCAGTAATAAGCAAATGAGGCAGAAGTCTCTGTCTGGTTGTGTTTAAATCCTACTGACTGTTGATATCCGTGCTGTAGTTTCTAGGCTTAGGTCCCAAGCCCCTGCCCCTGTGACCTCCTCTCCCCAATTCCAGACCTCCTTTAGTTTGGGACACCACTAACCCCCTGTGGACGTCTTCTTCAGTCATGTGTAAACTACTTCCCACGCATCAGAGTATACTGATGTCTTGCTAAATCCAAGGTTGGAGTGTCCCCAGGTTATGCCATAAAGAGTAGAGAATAATGTTCCTCTGAAAGGGGGTGAGTGGGGAGCAGTACATGGACATCCCACCCCCTGCCCTTCAATCTCCGTTTCCCTGTCTGAAACTCAACCCAGAAGAGAGCTTCTATGTCTCCTTTCCTCTCTTCCTGTCTCTCTCATTCTCACTTCGGTCTCATGACTTAGTCATAACAACAAAAAGCTGTAGCTACTCAAAGGGGAAATATACCTGTGCCATAACTATTAAGAAAATATTGTCTTTATTAAACAATGATTCAGATTCAAATTCATCGAGGTCAGTCTAACACAGGAGGCATGAATGAGGAGAAATTTAGAGCAAACACTCACACAGATTTGTAGGTTAGGTAGCTAACTCAGCTGTAATACCAAGGATGATGTCAAAGTGTCTTCCTGGGCACCTGAAAGGATGATGACATTATTCACAACCACAGGGGACAACAGGAAAACTGCAAAGATGCTCGGCTCAGTGTGTGTGTGTGTGTGTGTGTGTGTGTGTGTGTGTGCGTGTGTGTGTGGTGTGTGTTTGCCTGCTGTCCTTGAGGTATTTGAGAATATCTGGTTAAAAATTCCCACCTCTGTTTCAAAAACTGGGCTGAAGATCCCTATGTGTAAATCCTTAGCACAGAAGTAGTATTTAAAGCCATGGAGAGATCATCTCATCCAACTCTCCCTCCCCACCACCACCAACCCATTTTGTAGGTTCAAGAGTTTACTCATAAGCAGGGTCAAATGGCTATTTTCTGGCAGAGGCAATCTAAAGTTCTCCTCACTTCCAGCCCTGCAACAAGGTCCACCATAAGTTAGCAAACCATGTCTCAGATGGAAAGAGATGAAAGAGGAAACAAAATCTACAAATTTCAACCACAATGTTAGACTCAGAGATATTGCACATGTGAGAAAATTTTCAAGTTAAACTATCCCTGGATGAACTGTTGTGTGTGTTTCCTGAGACACCTGCCACATTTACTTGTCACCAAAGTGAGCAGAAGAGTCCCCCGGGCAAGAGATCCTTTGCATAAATTAGGTGTGAAGGATGCAAAGCACATTTGCGATGTCTCTATAGGAGAGCGGAGAAAGGCTGGTTTGCTGAACTTCTTAGAACAAACTCTTTAGTCAGTGATTGTGTTACTATAACATGAATAGAAATGACTGCCTGTGGAAAGAACAGCACATCTTGGGGGGAACACCAGTTTCCCGTTCCATTGGTTCTCAAACAACGAAATAGTCAGTTCTTCTGAAAGAAACAGTCTCCAGAGTAAACCTTGTGTCTTCTCCTTCAGATTGACTGATCAAAGCCCTATTAGTCTCACTATGACTCCCTGACAATGCAAAACATGTTCCTCTACAGAGTCATGGACTGGGGCTCATTTTCTACTATCGGTTTAGCACAATTTACTTCTTTTTCACTCAATTATGTCAAGGTGTCTAATAGGAAAGTTGGTTATGTAAGTTTAAAAGCTTGCAAATTAAAAGCCAGTCGAAATTTCTGTGTCTCATGGGGGGCGTAATGGGAAGGAGAGCTCCCTCCCTCCCACATGACCATATGCTGCTCATCCTTTATGGCCCAACTTAATTATCTCAGTACCTCATGTTCTCAGTGTAAGGTCCAAATATTTGAGATGATAAAAACACAGCTAGCTTTGGAAAACAAGTTGCAGAATGATAGATGATCACACATTAAATTATCCCCTGAGATTTCAAATATAATCTACCATTCTGTGAAAGATCACAAATTCTTTTCTCCAAGATAAAAATATCAAAACAAGGAAAAATCATTTCAAGTGTACTCCCAAACCCCACCGCCCACATAGATCTGCAAGGGAATCTGTTTGTCATTCATTTGTTCTTTCAGGTAATAACCAGAGCTGGGTTCAAATCCCAGCTCCACTACTGGTCCTGTCTTATGTTCCAGACACTCAGCTAGGCTTGGCAGAGAAATGCTTTTGAAGAACTTCAACACTACCTGAAAAAGCATAAGATGCCGTGTGGAGCGAGACATGCAAATAAATAACTGCCATGTAAGTTACTGGGTGATGATGATAATGATGGCAGACATGTGCACGAGGGAGCTCAAAGGAAGGGAGCAGGTAGTTCAGAGAAGGCATTCCAACAGAGCAGAAGAGCAGGAAACTTCTAAGCAGTTACAAGGAAGATGGGGTGCGGCACAGGTGGACTGCTTTATGAGACAGAAAAGACGGGTGCCGCGCCCTTCGCAAGGACTGCTTTATGAGAAAATGGTAAGTAATTACTATCTGTCCACATGTTCCTTATATTTTACCATATGCCCTCTCCCTTGAGTGCTGTCTTACTTAGAATACTGCTCTTTTTCCCCAGAACCTCCGCTGTAAACTTCAACCAAGACTGTCCTGTACATGAAACCCTGACTTCCCAGACTTTCCCATTGCCAGCTCCAATTTTAGCACTGATTCTCCTAAACAAAGGAACTGGTATAAATCATACTAAGATGCCTTAAGAGTTTCTTGGGTGATTCAAATCCCATCTCTCCCCTCTACTAGCTGTGTGACACTGAGCATCAATTTAACTTCTAAGCCTCCACTTGTTCATCTGCATAGTAAAGACTGTAACTCACTGGGCCATCTGAACATTCAATAGTCAATACCATATATCTCTAAATAAAGACTGAGAACATTTTCTTCAATGAAAATATCCTAACGTAAGTTTTTGGCAAATTTGATACTGTATGTTTTTATGGATATGTTCAAAATACTTAAATACACACTTTCAATAATTAAGCTATATGTTATTCACTCACATAAAATAGTATTTTATGTAAATCACGTCAGAATTTAAAATATTGCTTTTCCAACTCGTATTTTATGCATCTGCTTTTTCTAATCGTTCAGATACATATTCAACATCAGCCTTCATCATCACAGAACACAACTTTCAGAGCGCATCCTTGTTCCTTGAAATAACAGAGTTTTATATGTTGTAACATCCTTGTATGATGCTGTCTCTGGAATTTTATTCTAGGATTCAGGTGCCCATCTGCCTCCCCTGAATGTGTTATTAAAAATTCCAAAAGGTTTGGTCTAGCTAGGTAGAGATAATCCAAATAGAGAGCTGAAGAATGACAAAATTAAATTTAGGAAAAAGGGAGGGGCGAAAGGAAGGAGAGACGGAAAGAAGGAAGGAAAAACTGAAATACAGTTACGTCTAAAATGTTAATATAGTTATAAAATCATTACAAAGTTTAACGTAAAACAGAAGATAAGTGATATTAAAATTTATAATTTAATACTATATAACACTGAACTGAAAATCCTACATTGTTCATTATAAAGAGAAAGTGGGGTGAGGGATTAAGAAGTAAAATCACCCTCAAGTATTTAGTCAGTATACAAATTTTTTTTTTTGTCTTCAGTCATAAATAAGCATGCACATGTTTTAAAAAAAGGTGAAAGATCTATACCAGAGTATAGCATGCACATATTTAAGAAAGCACAATACTCCCCCTTTGAAAACAAAGAGTAGGGGCGCCTGGGTGGCGCAGTCGGTTAAGCGTCCGACTTCAGCCAGGTCACGATCTCACGGTCCGTGAGTTCGAGCCCCGCGTCAGGCTCTGGGCTGATGGCTCAGAGCCTGGAGCCTGTTTCCGATTCTGTGTCTCCCTCTCTCTCTGCCCCTCCCCCGTTCATGCTCTGTCTCTCTCTGTCCCAAAAATAAATAAACGTTGAAAAAAAAAAAATTTTTAAAAAAAAGAAAACAAAGAGTAACCTCACTCTACCTATCTCCCTTTCCCCAGAGCAATCTCTCTCAGTTCTTTAGCTGGATAGTCTTATTTGCCTCTTCATTCTGTGCCCTTACTGCTATTACTTGCCTTCTCGGTTTCAGTTGTAATCTATCAGACTCCTCCACGGGAGACGAAGCTCCAGCACGGTTTCTTTTGTCAGCCTCCAGCACGCATGCGTGTAAACGCAGGCACGCGCACGCAATGCACGCACGCACGTACAGGCACATGCGCGCGCACGCACGCACGCGTTCTCGCACGCTCGCGTTTTTATTACCCCGTGCTTTCCAACGTGGTTCGATACGTTTACGTGATTGTTACCAGAAAGGTGCTCTTCAGAGCTTGTAACACACCGTGGAGTGGTGATTAGTTATCCCTTCCCACAAAACGTGAACTTTTGGAAGAAGACTCTTCCCGAAAGACCAGCTTAGATTGGAACTGACAGCGAGCGGCTCTCGTCACGGATTTCTGGGAGGGATCGGCCTGAGCAAAAACTTGGAAAAAAGAGTCTCCTGGGAGGGGCTGACTATACAGCCCCTGGGGCCGCAGTTGATCCCAGAGCCCAACGACAGGCATCTTCCCTTGCCTCCACCAAGCATCTTAAATTCTCCTCACCCTCTGCTATCACCTTGGCACATTTCAGGGGCTTAACCCTGATGCTGTGGGCCAAACCTAATACACGAAGGTTCACAGTCTTCACAGTTCAGGGTTGCTGCACATATCCGCTCACAGTTGCCATGGGACAAGGGTGACCAGGAGGCAGCCAGATCACCCTGGTGCCTCGCATGTCCCTCTCTGCCACCATTTTTCACCCATGCACAAGCTGATTCGTTCATAAGCCAAACTTACTTTACTTCAAACATTGGTACAGAACCCCTTTATAGATCTACGTGCAAGCCAGAGAAGGAGCACCGGTGCAACTGTGGGTGACATGCAAGTCTACCTGCTCACGTATCATACAAGTATTCTCCAGTCCCAATACTCCATCCCAGATACGCCATTTCCACCTTGGGATGGACAGCTGCTGGACTTGTTCAGCACTGGGACCCACTTCATGGCTCAGTGGGTGTGACAGACCTCCATAGTAATGAGAAGTTCTGGCCATAGGGTCATTTGGTGTCTGACAGCCAAATGGTCCATCTCTCCTAGGGCCCAGTAACACGCCACAAACTGTTTCTAAAAGGACGTACAGGAAATCGTCTGTAGTAAATGGCACGGTCTCATTCTAGGATCCCAGGGTTTTGAGTTGTGAGTCTCCTACCGAGCTTGCCACAAACTCTACAGTGCATCCTTGCCCACTACGAACACTTCCAACACCACGGAGTGTACAGGATCATATGACCCAAAAGGAAAGTTGATTGTCTCTTGGCCTAGATTTGCTACAGCGCCTTTCCTGCTTCAGGCCCCACTCAAAGCCATGTCATTTGGTATATGTGCCATTCAGTATATCTGTGACACAATGTATCTGTGTCACTCAGCAAATGGCTGGAACAATATTCCTAGATATGGAATGTGTTGTTCCATATCTTTGCCTGATAGGCTTGTAAGGAAAGATAAGTGCTCATGTGAGCACACAGTGAGCTAGCAGCACCTGCCAGCCAAGAGAAGCAGCTTTGGAATGAAATCCACCTTGCCAGCACCTGGATCTTAGACATCCAGCCTCCAGAACTGTTGGGAGAGAAATTTCTATTGTTTGAACCACCCAGTCTGCGGTATTTTTGTTTGTTTGTTTGTTTGTTTGTTTTTTATGGCAGTTCAAGCTGACTAGTATCTAAAGAGGCATACTAGATCCTACTTTTCCTTAGTTTTTGGAGAGGGATGCTGCCTTACTTTCCGAGGGTAGCCATAACACGGTATTAAAAACTGAGAGGCTTAAAGCAACAGAAATTTATTGTCTCACAGTTCTGAAGGCTGGAAGTCTCATATCAGAATGCCTGCGTTGGTTGTGTTCTGGTGAGAGCTCTCTCCCATCTTGAAGCAGTCACCTACTGACTGTGTGCTTCCATGGCAGAGAGAGAGAGGGAGAGCAAGCCCTCTGATGTCTCTTCTTTTAAGGACACTAATCCCATCATTAGGACCCCATCCTCATAACCTCATCTAATCCTAATTCTCTCCCAAAGACCCCATCTCCAAACACCATCACATTGGCATTGACACATGTTAGAATCCTAACATATCCCTAATAAGTTTTACAAAGATGGCACGAGGAATATTTACACTCAGATTTTACTTATGAATGCACGCGTAAGTATCCTCAATAAAATACTAGCCCATTGAGTCAGACTTGTTACTGCTCACCAGTATTCATTTTCCCATCTTTCTGGGCAAATGGAAGGATTTTACTTCCAGGTCTTCTTGAATTTAGCCAAGGCCATGTGAGTTTCTATAGCCAATGAAATGCACAGAAATTAATGATTTTGGGTTACTATCAGTGTATTACTAGTGCCCAATTCTTCACCTCTCTCTTCCCCTGCTCCACAGACTGAGGCAGTTGTGTTCAGACACAGAGAAAGTACCAATTTAACACCTGCCAACAGTTGCCCCAGAGACTCACCCACACCCAAGGAGGCTTTGTGAGACTAAAAACTAGTCTTTGTTGTTTTAAGTCACTGACGTTTGAGATTATTTCTAACCACGAAATAATCTAGTTTATATGACAGATATGCCAATCAATTTCAGTGGAATATTTAAATATGTAAAATCCAATTATCCAAGGAAAGAAAGGGGGAATCAGTATCAAGAAGTCTACTATCTTAAAAACACTGAGTAAAATTAAAACTGTATATGCATTCAGATAAAACTTTATCACTCCACTCAAAAACACAATTTTCTGTATAGGGACACCTGGGTGGCTCAGTCAGTTAAGCCACCGACTCTTGATTTCAGCTCAGGTCATAATCTCACAGTTCATGGGTTTGAGGCCCATATTGGGCTCTGTGCTGATGGCATGGAGCCTGGTCAGATTCTCTCTCTCTCTCTCTCTCTCTCTCTCTCTCTCTGCCCCTCCCCTGCTCATGCTCTCTTTCTCTCTCTCAAAATAAATTAATTAATTTAAAAACAAACGAATAAAAGAGGGGCACCTTGGTGGCTCAGTCAGTTAAGCGTCAGACTCTTAATATCAGCTCAGGTCATGATATCGAGGTCATGGGATCAAGCCCCATGTCATCTGCACTGAGCAAAGTTTGCTTGGGATTCTCTCTCCCTCTCTCTCTTCCCCTCTCCCTGCAGTCTCCTGGACACACCTGCACTCACGCATGCTCGCCTTCTCAAACTAAATAAACTTTTTAAAAAATAATAAAAGAGTTCTTACTTAATGTGCTAAGTACTAACCAAACACCAATTAACATCATGTTATTGAAGAACCAACAGAGACATTAATACATAACTCATGAAAACTAAGACCAAGGCAGTTATGCTCGCTATAAAAACCAAGATTGAATGTCTTCTCAAAGCTCTAGACAATGAAATAAGACATGAGACTCTTTTAGAAAAGGAAAGACAAAATTATCATTCATAAATAATTCTATATTCTACTGAGGAAATATGTAAGAATTATCTGAAAAACTCTTAGAAGCAATAAAAAAAATAACTCAGTTGACTATGAAGTGAATAAAAAAGCAAGAATATCAAAAAGGTCAGAAATAATCATTCACTCAGCTAATATTTTTTAAACCCCTACCATGAGTCAGGCTCTAGCTCTAATAATATCACAGTGAGTAAAACAGCAAAATGCCTAGCTTTCTGTGTATAATAATAATACAATCAGTAAAATACATACAGATATCTTACATTTAACTTCACTAATCATCTCATCCATTCCTTTAAACAAGTCGTTTTTGCATGAAAATTCTAACTTCATAGGAACATATCTTCCATAACTTTAAATCAGGAAAATAATAATATATTATATACATTAACCCCCCAAATCCAACCAATATCCTACAACATAATTAAAACACAATCAAATACCTAAATATTAATAACAAATTTTTACATTGGGATGTAAAATACTTACCACTGCTTTTGCACACCAAATGATTGATGTTGTTGTTAACAAATAGCTTCTGGCTACATAGTTTCATGATCTACATCTCCTTAGTTGACATTCACCTCTCCCTTGGTGAAATTTTAATGTTCTATCAATTGTATTTGGAATATAACTCAAGACTTTTCATGTACCTTGTTTTGTTTGAAAAAATGTAGACTTATGCAGATATATATATATCTTTTTTTTTTTCTTTTTAAACACTGGCCAAACAATGTTGCATTCAAAAACACCCTGTGAAGTCTGGGTCTTAATAACCAAGAGGTATTTCACTTAGAGAATATTAATCGGGAGGTATTTATAGGATTTTTCTGTAGTAGGTTAAATTCTGGTAAGTGCAGTAGAGAGAAAGAAAACTGAGAAGGAGGATCAGGGATGTGGGAGGGGAAACAGGTATTGGCAAGTTTGAATCCGGTAGGTGAGGAAGGTCTCACTGAGAAGGTGAGATGGAGACTTAAGGGGGAGGGGAAGAGGGGGGAGGGGGGAGGGGGGGGAGTTCGCCATGTGGTAATCTGGCAGACAGGGAATTGACACTGAGTCAGAAAAAAAATAGGATATTTGAAAGGCCCTGAGGTAGGAGTGTATCTGGGGTCTCTGAGCACAGCAAGTTCAGAATGTCTGCAGTGGCAAAAGCTGTATGAACCAGGGTGAGTGCAGCAGGATGGCCGAGAGAGAAGCAGGAAGGCAAGGAGGGGAACTGGACGATGACCTGAGGGTTCCGAACACTATTGTAATTACTGTGGATTCCACTAAGGGGTTTTGAAGGTCATGAGTTTTGAGCTGAGAAGACAATAATACATTTCATCAATTCTAAGGCATAAGTTTCATTTTATTTTCACATTTTAACATCACTGAAATAGAGATATGTTTTGCAGTCAATGCTGTATTATGTGGTAAGTTTTTTCCAACTTAGTCATATATAAAATGGGATCTTGTAAAAATCTATGTTGGCCTAACTTGGAGGACTGAAGTAATGTAATCTGACTTACATATTAATAGCATCATTCTGGTTGCTGTTTTGAGAAAAGACAAAAGGATACCAAGGGCAGCCTAAAAAGAAATCTAAATTATTTGGAAATAAAATAACATATTTATACAAATGTCATGGGTCAAATAAATCATACAGGGAATTAGATTCTATTTTAAACTCAATTTAATGAATAAAAACATAAATTTTTGTTCCTTTGATAGAAATATAGACATTTAAATGCTTAGCTTGGAAAGAAAGATTTGTTTACAAATATACAGTATATAATAAAAAAATGCTTAAAATACAAGTAAATTCATAGAAATATATTAAAACGTGTAACACAAAGTATAGTGTTTCTTACAGTGTTTTTACAGAGAATCTCGAGTACATATGTAAATGTTTGCACCTGAATTGTTTGTAAAGATTTATTATACAGCAGAAATTTCTACTGCTAGCATGTTTATTTTCTACTTAGAAAAAGGAACAAGAATATTTTTAAAATATACAAAGGCAATGTGTTGTATTTTAACTTCTATTTGTCTCACTTACCTTTGCTTCCTCTTCACAACTGCCTCCACCTTGAGGTTAAATCTGCAAAGGTCATTTTCTGGGAATCAGTTTCCATATGCTCAATATATGTCATAATTCCTAGTGTTAAACTAGCTGAAGAATAACTGGTAGGATCGCTTTCTTCACTTCTGGTTTCGCAACCTCTTATTCTTGATTTCTTGAAAATAAGAAGACCCTCACCCTTAATGTAACTATGGTGAGTTGCTCTAAAGAAGGGAAACCTCTGGTTTGCTTAATAAAAGGACAGTTCAGGGATGTCAGAGAAGCCTTCTTAATCAAAACTTAAAATTTCAGCCCGACCCATCGTAACAAGAATTTCCAACAAAATTTCATCTTTTACATTTAATACATATTAGCAATATTTTAATATATTTACATTGTTTTTGCCATGTATCAATTTTTGAATTGGGAATTCCATCCAGAAGAAACTACAAAATATTTAGAGCTTTTTGGCCGTAAGAAATTTTAATTTCCATTTTTTTCTACATATTTTTTGTTACAGCAATGGCAGATGATGAATCAATAAAAGTCTTTCAAAATAAAAATACATTGGGATAATATATGGGTAAATTGTAATGGAAAAACAATTTCAAAGAGATAAAAAATGATGCCTACTTCCTATAAGACAGTTTCTGCATATATTTAAAATGGATATTTATTATTTAAAATATAAACTTTTCTGCATTTTTTTTAAATTTTTTTTTAATGTTTATTTATTTTTCAGACAGAGACACAGCATGAGCAGGGAAGGGGCAGAGAGAGAGGGAGACACGGAATGTGAAGCAGGCTCCAGGCTCTGAGCTGTCAGCACAGAGCCCGACGCGGGGCTCGAACTCATGAACTGTGAAATCGTGACCTGAGCCGAAGTCGGACGCTTAACCGACTGAGCCACCCAGGTGCCCCTTTTCTGCATTTTTAAAATGTTGCAAATAAAAAATAAAGTGTAGTATTATTGAAATGCACATGACATTAACATGTATTCTGTATTTACTATATGCTTGCATCTTTACTAAGTAATTTCACAGCTATCCCATTTCATTGATACAAAAAGACTGCAGGATGGATATAATGCCCAAACAACAGATGAGGAACTTAAGATCCAAAGAGGTTAATTATCATGCAAGGACCACCGAGCTAGTAAGTTGCCAAGCTTGGCGTTTAACTTAGGTTTCTTGACAACCAACACAAATGACACAGCTACTTATGTTTTCCTTTTTTTAATTTTTTCTTTGACAATATTAACAATTTAAATAATGCATCAGACATACTTAATAAGCACCATGCATAAGAATTAGAAGTCGTGGTTTCTTGTAATCTAGTCAGCCAGATAGGCTATGCCACAATGCATTCAATCAATCCTTCCTTCTTTCCTTCTTTCCTCCCTTCCCCCTTTTCTTCCTTCTACTTTCTTTCTCTCTTCCCTCAACAAATGATTACTGTTATATTGCTTGTCTGACACGTTGCTTAGCACTCAGAGGTCTATGCTCTATCTTAAGCATATAATTTATAGCAAAACTCATAACAAGGAAAACTTCTGTTATAGGAGTTAGAAGGGAAGGAATTCTGTAATGTCAGTACTTAAGTATTTCTTGAGTTGAACAACTAAAGTCACTTCTCAATATTACTACTAGTGCTTACAACTTAATTCACAATTATCTCAAGCTCATTAACTAATTACCTTTTAACCACTCACTCATTCTTCACAAGAAAGAGAGAAAAAAATCAGCATTATGTGCCTGGGAGTCTCGTGGACACAAAACATTAAAGGGAAGTGAATTCTTTAAAAGCTCATAAATAAGAGTGGCAGAGACCCTGTCGGCTCAAACTCATCTGCCACCCTGCCCTCCATGCCCCATACTCTCACTGTCCCCCTACACATTCTTCCCTATAAGCTTTAGCGTGCTTATTTTTTTACATCTCTTTCTCTCTTATTAAATGATAGGTCTTTGAAAAATCCTGAAGTATCTTTAGTGCTTACCGAAGCTATATAGTACTAGGTTCTAAATAACAAGTGCTTCGTCAACGAATAAAGGCATGACCTCTTGACAGTACTATAGCAGTATGGCAAAAAGCAGGTAGGGAGAAGAGAAACCAATCACAGATCAAGTAATATTGTCTTCATACAGAGTTCTGCCAGTCTTTGATGCCATTTCAGGAATGGGAGCAGGTAGTGATGTCTCCTCCTCCTAGATTCCACGAAAACAACTGATACAAGAAGAAAATAAGGAAAAACGCACCTTACCACTGGAAACCAAAGCAGGGTGACATGCACAGAGATTTCTGTTAGATGTGATAATGACCAATATAACTGCTAAAGGATGGAGATGTTTATTTCTCACATGACAGTCTCAGCATGCATATTGCAGGTGTGATATCCAATGGCGTGTGTTTGGAACCCAGGCTTATTCTATCTTCTGCCATCCCTAATGTGCAGTTCATATCTCATGCCTAACAGGACTTTTCTAGCTCCTTCCACCACATGCACATTCCACTGAACAGGAAGGAAAAAGAAAAGGACTACATGAGTTAAAAGGCATGAGGTTGCACCTAGGACGTCAATTCCCCTATCCAGACACATGATCCAGTCACATGATGAAAACCAACTGGGAGGGAGGCTGCTTAGACTGTCTTTAGCTCGTCAGCCATGTAACCAGCCAAAACATCTAATCCTACAGAAGAAAAAGAGGAAGGAAGTTAGTGGGGGGAGAGCTGATAGACTGTGCCAAAGTATAGTTTGAACGAAATCAGATTAATGTAAAAGCAGATAGAAAATCCTTTTGTATGCAGGAATAGCATTGTTTTCTGGAGGAAAAAAAAAAATGGAAGAGGTCTAGTAGAGAAGGTAGGATGGATTAGCATAACTCTCAAGGGCCCCCAGTAAAGGTGCTGGCACTTCTGATGCCAGAGGTCACAGAGATCAGAGAGTCATCTGTGGCTGTCAGGGAAAGAGAACTATCTAGGAGGGCCCCTGAGAGTTTGGACAAAATGACAAGGAATTACTTCGCCCACTAAAAGTTGTGGCATTAGCTCCATTTTAATCCCCACCATCCACCTGTTCCTCATTGCTGGCTACGAGGAGGTAGAATCAGTGAAATCTTTTTCTCTATCCCTTCATTTGGATCTGTAAGAATCAGACAGAAAACCTCACTGACAGGATTCATTTCAACCTACTCAGTCTACACAAAGCCAACAGGGCCATCTCTTTGAAAAGATGAGCAAAAAGAAACGTTCAGATATAGAAAAGATACCATGGTTCAAAAGAAAGAGAACAGTCTGTGGAAGATGCAAACACACGTCAGTGGAACAGATTTGCTGCCAGAAATGATATTTTTGAAAACACCTGAATTTTGTTCTTAACAAGTTAGAGAAGACGTACACAGCAAAACAACTAGTACAGGCTGTCGTGAATAAAGCATGATTTCAGATCAGGAAACAATACTCGGGGATTAAACACATGATTGCTGAATTAACAACTGCAATGTAGATTGTCACTGAATACAATCAAGAAACAAATTAGTGAAGAAGAGAGCTAGCCTAACAAGTGATCCTAGATGCCAGAATAAAAAGAAAAAGTGACAAAAACAGTAACAGCAAAGATTAAAATAAAACATGAAGACAGAAGTGTGCTTAACAGGTGTTTAACATAACAATTCATAATTTGAAAGGTCACCCAAGGACCAGAAAAAAATTAGTGAAAAGAGACACATTTTCATGTTATACTCCTCATTTTACACAGTCACAGTAATGTGCTCAATTACATTTTTCAAATTCAAAAATAAAGGAGAAAGACACTTGTTTGCATGTACTCAAAATAAGAAGGAAGAGAAAGAAGGCATGGAGGGAGAAAGGAAGGAAAAGCTGTCTTTCAACCTCCAATAAATGCAAGTTCAAAATGTCAAAGACTCTGTAATCTTCTTCGTCTGTAGCACCTAGGAGACCCTGGCATATAGTAGGTGCTCAATAGGTTGAATAAATGAAATTTCTGTGTTTTCAGTCGACAAACTTTTGACCAAAAATTCTACAACAACCCATCTTGCTGTTCTGGTATAAGAAAAACAGAACAACAATCTCATATGTGAATTTAGAGACTACACTTTGCTCTCATATCCTTTGTGAAAAGCACATTAAACGTTTTGTGACAGTTGGCTGAGAAAAGAATGAAAGCCTAGACACAAAGATAGGAGGGAAGCCTAGTATTACAAACAAATGGTAATGAGAAATAAAATTACATGTAGCGTAAGCCTGAACAGTTATTGTTAAAGTTTATACACTTAAAACAAATGAGAAAATACTTCTCACAAAGTATTATAATGTAAATTAAAATAATATATAAATATGTATATACTTACAATGTTCATAACCTTATAATCACATAAGAAAATACACATTTATTACAAGCCTGGAACGTGAGTCCCAGATTACAAAAACAAAAATTGGGGTTTAGGTAGGAAGTAGCAGAATAAAACCACACTGAAGTTTCTGTTTTATTGTAGGGAAGGGTATGTGCACAACACTTTCGACTTGACGTTGATCATATCACAGAAATGTCCCATCAGATATAATTTTAAAAACAAAATGAATTTACAAAGAAATGGAAAACAGAATTGATGAAATTACAATTTGTCTAAGCCCCAAATCCATGCTGGGTGCTGATTCACCCCCTGTCCTTTTGTGGTTCAGATGCCTGCATTTCTGCTGCTTGCTGGTCAAAAATGAATTTACGGAAACCTTCATGGCGCACCAGGAGTGGAGAAGGTCTCCCACCTACTTTGTCATCGCGTCCCTTCACTGGTAGCCATGTGAGGACAGGATTCCTTCTTCTGCCTGGTCTCTTGCTTCCTGCCTCAAAGTGCCACTCTGGCAGGGGACCCACACCCATCTGCCCACCAAGGCCTCTGGCTCATACCCATCACATTCCACCAGCCTGGGGCCATCAACAGCTGCTTTGTATTGTGCTTACAAAGTTCAAGTTGCTGTTAAAGGACCTTCTGGCACTACTTCTCTGTTATGACATTTCAACTCATTTGGACCTGAGATTACCCACATGGAGATTGCTGGCCTGGCCCTCATGGTGTCCAGCCAGCGTTTACAACATAGTCAGGGGAAAAGAACCTCTTCCCAGAGGTACGGGTGGATTATTCCATCGGGAGTAATTACAGGACTAAGGAAGCTTCCAGCTCACTAGTTCTAGTTGGTGACCCCTCTCTGGTGTTTAAAAGCACTTACATTTGCATACTGCACACCAGTGTGCAGTGTGGGGGTCCAGGAATTCCTAACACTTCACGTCTCATAACAAAGCCGCCCTGTGAAGGACTAACTCAGCAGGACCTAGAAATGTATCCATGGTCTCCATCCTGCCTCAAGCTCCGAATTTCTCACTCCCTGAATCACCTCTCACACCAAAGCAAGCACTGAGGAACTGTTGAAAGCCACTGTATTTGCTTTCCTCTGTTTGCTTTTCACACCTTTCCTGCTTTGGGGGAGGTGATCCGGCCGTTCAGATTTAAAAGAGCCGCTTCTGAGCACTAGGCTCCATTGAGGAGTGAAACTAAACAGGAAGGGAGAAGGTTCACAGAATTCTTTATAACCTCTATGTTAAATAATGTCAACAGGATGCTGAGAACAAGATCTGTCGAGGAAATTCCACAACTAAATGATGAAAACTGATGGTACCTGAAAAGAAAGTCCTGGCTGGTGTTTGCTTTGATCTCAGGACCCAGTTACAGAGGAGCTTGGAAGGACAGAGTTTGGAAATAAAGAAGAAAAATTAACATCAAATAATCTAAAGAGTAAGACTATTGATTCAGATCTAGAGCTTAGCTTTTGGGAGAAGTGACCTATGTTAGTTTGTCCCCAGCGTTTAGGATTTATCTTTTAAGTGTTTCTGTAAAGGCACTAACTTCAATCTCAGAACACACCCAAGTTAATGCAGAGATAAGAAGGGCAAAATATCACCTCCCTCCTTTCCGTTCACCTACTCCAGGGGACAAGCTCCCATGTGGGAATGCTTAAACTTGCCCCAGTCTTTCTCAGAGACATCAAAGGATGCTGAATTAGGTTTAATAGTTTACAATTGGAATTTGTCTTTATGAAAACGTCGGGCTGTGTAATTTATGGAAATTAGGCATGCAAGCATCTCCATTGTGCTATGAGGCATTATGATACAGTAGGATTAGGCAGGAAGACAGAGATCTCATGATATATGAAAATACTTTGTGTCTAAACACTGCTCAGAGGCTGGAGAGGGATTTAAAAACCCTATTGTCCATCACAAGGATGGGGGTGGGGAGGGGAGGAGGACAAGAATAACCTCATAAGGAAGGGGGGGAGGACAAGAATAACCTGGTTTTGCTGTTGTTGTTTTAAATGGAGGAAGGTAGCTCTTCTGTGTATTTGTTTCATATTTTACCCTGAAGACCACACAATATATCGCTTTGTTTTATGCTAAGAGGGATTCTTTTTTATGTGTTGTGTTGCTTTGCCAATAGAAAGGCAGCATTATAAATGCTTCAGATAACTCTGCCTTGGGATAATTTTCATTTGTTTAAGCTAGAAAGTCTGGCAATCTCTGGAAAATATTGAGAATGAGAAAATCTGGGATTTTCAGAGAAGTTTGGATGGTTCCTTTTTCTCTTTAATAAAGTGTTAGTATGTACTTTGAGAGTGGAAAAAACTCATTTTGGTTGAGACGCAGTTGGTCTGCTATGTTAGATTTAAAAGAAATGCATTTCATAAGTTTCTTAGAAAACACTTCTGTGAAGGTTTTAGAAAAGACAAGTCAGCAACAATAATAATCATAATAAATGGTAATAATGAAAACATCACTGTAGGCATGCCATTTGTTTTTCAAAGATTACCCACATACATTTACTTAGTTGATCAAAGCACCTTCACTTGTCTGGAAATTCAGTTCAATTTACCTTTGCAATATTCGGTCTCAGCCAGTCACAACCAGCCAGGGTAGGAATAGTTTTTAAACAGCAGTGAGCGTCCTGTCAGGAATCCAACGAAATTTAGCAGGTGTTGCTTTGGCTTTCTGGAACTGAAAAGAAATTCCAGAGATATTCACACTTACACTTGCTGAGGGCTCTATAGAACTGTGCTCAAAAATCACAAACTACTTAATGAATGGTTCTCTCTCTATATTTTTTTCAAATCTGCTAATGACATTGTGTACATGTAATGTCTGATTAAAAAGAAGAACTAGGGATTAACTTTGATTATTTGGAAAGACTGTGACTGCATATAAAATAACTTCCTCAATCTGCCTTAAAAAAAAATTGGATGCAAATCACTGAAAAACATGGAACCCAGTGGAAAACTGGATCAGATGTGCCATTTTTATAGCCGTACAAATAAACACATTTCAAATTCTGTTTGTTGGAGGCTCTTATTTTGGAACAAGAAAAGTAGCCCTTCTTTTGAAATGGGAACCCTGCCATCTAGTGGGTATTTTGGGTATCACGTCTTAGATCATTTTTTGACAGAAATCAGTAAAGTTAAATCGTGAGTCAGAGTTTAGAGTGTAGAGCATTGTGGAACTATTTTATAAATGGAGAAATTGAAGCAAGAGAGTATAAGAATTCTTCCCAAAGGCTTAAAGTTAACTAATGGTAGTGTTTTAAATAGTACCAAAATAACTGGGCTATAAATACAGTATTTTATTATTCCATAGACATAGCATTAATTATATTTTCTTTTATATAGCATCTTTGCAATTTTTATTGCTGTTTGTTCAATGAATACCTTTTTAATTATTCACAATTAATCTATAAAACAAATTCTACATTATTTTCTAGTTCATTATTCCTTTGCCTGGAGGTCAAATTTCAATCATTTGTGAAAAACACTTTGTTTTTGTTTCATTTTTGGTTTTGGTTTTCCCTGGTGAAAAAAAATAATCCAGAGGTAGGTACTACTATTCTGGCAAATTTTTATACTTCACAGAGTCTTTATCTTCTCTTTTGAGTTTCCTAAATAACCGTTGGCTTCTTTTTTAAAAAATTATAGTACTATGTGTTAAAAATAAGTTGTATAAGTCTTCTATTTAGAAGAAAACTTTAAAAAATTGGTGAAAGAATAATTACTTTACTAGGGAATGACACAACTGGAAAAAATAATTGTTCTATCATATTAAAATATTATCTTCAAGTAGTAAGAATTCTCATTTACTTGTTTACCCAACAAATGCATTCTGGGTCCCTACTAGATGTCAAGCATGGGGATGCTATAATAAATAACACACTCCCTCTCTTCAAGAGTTTTGTGTACCAGCATAGGCAAACATACAGCTAACTAATCATCTATGCTGTGGACACTCTGACAGAAGCGTGTATAGAAAGTGCAGCAAAAACTAGTTAGCTCTGTAGTAATGTAGGTCCGAGAAGTATTCACATAGGAAGAGAAGCTGTTCATCCGCACAGAAGGATCAGCAGAAGTTTTCCAACTAGATGATTAGGAGGAGGGTATTCTTTTTTTTTTTTTTTTTTTCAATATATGAAATTTATTGTCAAATTGGTTTCCATACAACACCCAGTGCTCATCTCAAAAGGTGCCCTCCTCAATACCCATCACTCACCCTCCCCTCCCTCCAACCCCCCATCAACCCTCAGTTTGTTCTGTTTTTAAGAGTCTCTTATGCTTTGGCTCTCTCCCACTCTAACATCTTTTTTTTTTTTTTTTTCTGTCCCCTCCCCCATGGTCTTCTGTTAAGTTTCTCAGGATCCACATAAGAGTGAAAACATATGGTATCTGTCTTTCTCTGTATGGCTTATTTCACTTAGCATCACACTCTCCAGTTCCATCCACGTTGCTACAAAAGGCCATATTTCATTCTTTCTCATTGCCACGTAGTACTCCATTGTGTATATAAACCACAATTTCTTTATCCATTCATGAGTTGATGGACATTTAGGCTCTTTCCATAATTTGGCTATTGTTGAGAGTGCTGCTATAAACATTGGGGTACAAGTGCCCCTATGCATCAGTACTCCTGTATCCCTTGGGTATATTCCTAGCAGTGCTACCGCTGGGTCATAGGGTAGTTCTATTTTTAATTTTTTGAGGAACCTCCACAATGTTTTCCAGAGTGGCTGCACCAGTTTGCATTCCCACCAACAGTGCAAGAGGGTTCCCGTTTCTCCACATCAGGAGGAGGGTATTCTGGGGAGGAGGAATAATGTGGATGAAGGTCAGGATTATAAAGTATCTCAATGTGATCAGGAAGAGGATAAGCTCAAGATGATCAAAGCATGTGTTTAGAGGTGGTGTGAAATTAATTAAATAAGGAGGCCATTGCACTTATGTGGGTGTAATGCCCTGGCAGCCTTTGTAAGCAAACCAGAAGCTAAGCTGGTAAATGCTTCAAGGCTATGAAGTCAAAACACTAGGGACAACCAATCACAGTCAAGTAGGCATTAAGCTATGGCCACACAATAATGTCCTTACTTTGCCTGCCTTTTCTCTTGGAAAGTCTCTCCCCAGCTTCTGTTGGTGGAAAGCTGCTCACCACTTCTGGTGGGGTGCTGCCTGATTCTGAATAGATTCTCAGTTCATCTTTTCACAATGAACACAAGATGCAAGTATGGAGTGGGCAGGGCAGTGGCCTGCCAAATTTTTAGGCAGCCTTGTTCCTGCTGGGGCAGCACATGGACAAAGATGAATTCAAATGCCCTTTTGATCACCAACCATCTAAAAGGTGTTGACCTTTCCAGGCCCAGAATTTCTAGGGGAAGTGGGTAGACTTTAAGTAAAGCAAACTACCCTCCATAATGTGGGTGGACCTGGTTCAATCAGTCTTCAAGGTCTTAAGAGAAAAGATTGAGGTTCCCCAAGAAAGAATTTTGTCTCCAGAACTATAGCTGCAACATCAACTCTCCTCCAGCCTTCTAGCCTGCCCTGTGTATTTCAGATTTGACAGCACCCAAAATTGCATGTGCCAATTCCTCAAAATAAATATTTTATTAATAATATAATATAAATATATAAATAACGTCTCTGTATCACTATCAATGTAGATACAGATACAGATACATTCTATTTCTTTAGGTTGTACTAACTGACTCATATATCAGGAGTCAAAAAGGCAAATAACCGTCAACATTGCTATGCTTTCAAACATCCCTTCCCAGGACTCTCTGGGTCATCTGCTTCTCCTTCACCCCAATTTCCTTTGTGTGCTCTGCACAGTTGATTTTCTTCCATGCCTCATTGCTCCATTTTGATTTAATGATGGTACCAGAATTCCTCTAGTTTGGCTTTTGAAGACCCTCCAGACTCTTGTGTGCGTGTTCTCATTCTCCTACTTTTCCTCCAAAAGGTAGTATTCTCTTGACCTATTAGTAGCCCCACAAGACTCATCCATAGGACCAAAGTATTCCATCTCTAGAATGTAAAAATATCTTCCACACAAACTTCCAGTAAGGATTAAGTGATACATTATGTGAAAATTACATGTGAGGAGCAAAAGTCATGGGGACTGCATATTTTACTGTCATTATGAGGCTTTTGACGATGAGGACAGGAAGCCGGGCAAAATGGCTATGGGTTTCGGGAACTGAAATTTGTCAGTCTCCATTCTTCCCTGTCTGATAAGGATTCTGGCAACTGTCTTCAGAGCTCCTTCACCCTTTGTGTATCCTCCCTCTAAATGGTAACAGAAACTTTTCATGATGTGGTGATTGTTTATCCCAAAACAGTACAGCACTTGAGATCTATCCAACTACAGGCAAGGATATACATATCATCTGAACATAAATAACTGCAGTATTGCAACAACTGCCACCAATCACTCACTAAAATGCTGGTCTCATCAGTCCTTCTCTAAACATAAATTTGACATGGCTTTTGAAAGTCTATGAGAAAAAGTCAAAACCTTTACCTGGACATTCAGGTCATGCTCAATCTGGTCTCAATCTATCTTTCCATCCCACTTCCCTTGAGTCATCTACACAAATTCTATTCTATCCAATTTGATCCATTCAGCTATGTTAACATACTTTCCTTGCTAGATGCTTTTAATCAAGCAATGGGGAAACTTCTCCATTGCATGCTAGTTGACCATATTTTTTCTATTCTTCAAAAGACATTATTATTCAAAGTCCCTTTTATTCTGTGAAGCCACAAAAGGATCCTCAAACACAGTAATCTCTGGAATCCTACAGTAGTTACTCTAACTCTTCTGTTACTCACATCTTAGTTGTCCAGAAACCAAATTTATTCTGAGAATTTATTATGTGGCAGAACTATGCAAAGTTCTGGGACATAGACATTCAGAGGTTATAAAACCCTTCCACTATTAAGTGAGGGAGGAGGTGCATATTTAACTATGATACTTCTTTTGGAGATAAAAATCAAGACAACTTTTGTAGAGAATGAATGTCATTCAGCCAAAACAGAAAACCCAGATGTCCTTCAATGGGTAAAGGTTAAGCAAACTATGGAATACTACTCAGTAATAAAAAGGAACAAAGTATTGATCCACACACAACTTAGACCTCAAGGGAATTATACTGATTGAAAAAAGAAAAACCTAAGAGGTTATATACTACATAATTCCATTTATATAGCATTCTTGAAATGACAGAATTATGGAGAAGAAAAGACTAGTGGCCACTAGGAACTGGGGTGGCCTCAGAACAAACTCTTTAAGGTAGATGGTCAGAGAACTCCAGGAGGGACACAGATATAAAATATAAAAGCTATAAACTTCCTTATATATTTGACAACTATAATTTTCTTTTTTTTTTATTTTTAATGTTTATTTTTAAGAGAGAGCCAGAGCACAGTGGGGGAAGGGACAGAGAGATAGAGACACAGAATCTGAAGCAGGCTTCAGGCTCTGAGCTGTCAGCACAGGGCCCAATGCGGGGCTCGAACCCAGGAACTGGGAGATCGTGACCTGAGCTGAAGTCAGATGCTCAACCGACTGAGCCACCCAGGTGCCCTGACTACTATAATTTTCTTAGAAAATGTGCAGATGAATTGGTAATAGGTACACAGAAAACTCACCACTTAAAAATAAAGGCAATGATGAGCTCCGGGAAAATTAAAAGTTACACAAAAAATGAAATCTATCATATGTAATTTAGCCCACCTGTAAATAATATTTACACAATCATAATACCATAGACACTGAATACTGAGTACTTAACCAATATTTGCTTTAATTATATTGGGTGAGGAAGGGAAAAGAAGTGTTTGAGGAAATGGTAAGGAGAAAGAAAAGAGATTTAAGAAACTAAATGTTTGGAAAACAGGGAGATTCCTCAAAAAATTAAAAATAGAACTATCCTACAACCCAGCAATTGCACTACTAGTTGTTTATCCAAAGGATATAAAAATGCTGATTTGAAGGGGCATATGCACCCCAATGTTTATAGCAGCACTATCAACAATAGCTAAATTATGGAAAGAGCCCAAATGTCCATCAACTGATGAATGGATATAGAAACTGTCGTATATATACTTATATATGTATGTTGCCATCTGCAACAACATGGATAGAACTAGAGCATATTATGCTAAGTGAAATAAGTCAATCAGAGAAAGACAAATATATGATTTCACTTATATGTGGAATTTAAGAAACAAAACAGATGAGCATAGGTGAAGGGAAGGAAAAATAAGCTAAAATCAGAGAGGTGACAAACCATAAGAAACTCTTAAATACAGAGAAAAAACTGGGGGTTGCTGGAGGGGAGTTGGGTTGGGGGTTGGGCTAAATGAGTGATGAGCTTTAAGGAGGGCACTTGTTGGGATGAGCACCGGGTGTTATATGTATGTGATGAATCATTGGGTTCTACTCATGAAATCAATACTACACTGTATGTTAACTAACTTGAATTTAAATAAATTTAAAAAAAAAACCTAAATGTTTGTTTTTCATAGTAGAAGGACAATACATGATGTCCAATCCTGAACAATTAGCAATGTTAGCAATATACACATATTATTAGATGATAGGGTGTAAAATACTATTAGAAACAATACAACTTTTGAAAGTTACTCCCTCTAAGAAGAAGAAGGCCAGGTTCATTTTTGGTTTTAAATTTTAATAATATTTTAATCATAAAACCATCAGATTTACTGAAATTTAAAAATTCTGAAAAGATATTACTATATAAATAACTTAAGTTCATAACTTTAAAACCAGTAATACAAATTCTACAGCCTAAACAAAAGCAATAATCAGCAATGGAGACAAACACAAATGTAGGAAGATGCTTCTCAGAGTTAATAATAATAAAGAAAAATTGGAAACAATCTAAATGCACATAAAAAAGGGATTAAATACATGGTGGCACATCCATAACTTTGAAAAGCATAAAACCAGTTAAATGTTCTCAAAATTATTAATAGCTTAGAAAATTCACAAATTTTGTTAATGCTATGGGGTAAAAAGCAAGGTAGAAGTGACATCGACCCAGTATGACATAATTATATATCAAGGAAATAGCTAACATGTTAATAGCTGCCAGGTTGGTATGATGATTTTTTTCCATATTCTTTTCTGGATTTTGCAAATTTTTCAAATTTCTAAATGTCTTCCTTTTACAATCTGAAAAACAACTATTTAGTCTTCAATTACCAGTCAATTGTCCTTGGTAAGTTTGGAATGCAGGATTTGAACTCAGAATGGTTTGACTGGGTTCTGCTTTCACTAGTATATGAACGCAAATAGTTTCTGACTCTTATGCCTACAGCATGGACAGCCCAGAAGATGCTCAGGGATTACTTAGTCCAATCCAGAAGTCCTTCCAGGCACAGACCCTTTAGAACACATGTCGTTAAAGGTCACAGCCCCAGAATCATAATCCTTTGTGTAAACACACCTATGCCATGTCCAGCATTGCCTCACAATAAAGGGACCGTTATATTCTACACTGTAGATCTGAAGGCTCTGTTTTGTATTCTCTTTTCAATATTTTCCAAATTAGGTTTACTCATTTGTGGTGAAGCTCAGAGCAGCTTCTGATCAGACTGCCTAACGGCCACAGGAAATTGTTTGGGCAGTATGTTAATTTGCTGATCATGTATAACATCAGTTGTGTGTGACAGAGCAAGACAAGTTTGGATACTAAAAAGCTCCAGGAAAAATATAATCAGAAAGAACTGACAGCACACTTGACCTACTCTACAACAAAGCAATTAACATCAAGTTTGCTGAGAGGTATTCATGGGGCCCAACTGGGGAAAAAGGATATGATCTCTTTTCAGAACTTAAGTCAGGTACCATGACACCTCTCTAAATCTCTGAGTCAGAATTGTGCTTTGATTGACTTAGCTAAAGTGCATATGCTTGGTAATTATGCTGGTTGGCAGAGGAAGGCAGATATGATAATGATATCCATTCAAGAGTAAAGATAATGCCAAATCTACTGATTTACTTCAAATGTGAGTGGGTGAAAATGGTTGAACTTTCTGCCCCTTTACCCACACAACGCAACTAACTGTATACATGTTTCATGTTCCATGTACTAAGATTTTTTAAAGTTTCTTCTTTTTGTCAATATAGATGAATCTGAATTTGCATATCCAACACTAAACCTCTGTTCTCTTTATCAGTCCCCATCAGCAGCCCAACAACACTGAGGAATTGATGGGCATAAAAGATACATTCTTATGACCGTTTGATTTTCTATAAATTGGGACATGTTTTCTTCCTACTCTAATTATGCCAGGACTACACCCCACAGGATAAAAATGCTCATTCCCAAATCTTCATAAAAACAAAATATTAAGCAAATATTTAACACACCTGTATGCACTAAACATTGTCAGTTTAATAGTTATCATTAATATGTCTTGTAGATTCAAACCTCAGATCTACCACTTATTCAATTGTGCAAAATCAGGTAATTAAAAACCCTTCTAAGTAGGACAACGTAACATGTCATGCAAAGGCAGACTTTTTCACAATTAAAGAACCACTGTTGTCTGCTGAGACAACATGTATAAGTTAGGACTGTCCGGACAAACCAGGGAATAATGGTGTCCCAACCTCTAAGATTTCTTCTCTTTCCATAAATTAGCCTAACACCCCTAAAAGTGATAGGAGAGCTGTAGGAGACGACAGGTGTATAAAGTGTTCACAGTCCTAGTGTTTGGCATGTAGAGTCTCTCAATGACTAGTAGCTCCCTCTCTTCATCCTTCAATTTTTCCTCAGCCCACATCAAAGTGTTTACAGGTAAACAAAGACAACATGTGAGATAAAATCCATTTCATAAATTTGTTCTACAGGTTTTTTTGCAGTCTCATCCCAACCTGCTTTTCCAGATTTATTTCTCATCATATCCTACCAATTTCCCAAACACGCATAACCACACTTACACACATGTTCACATACCTTCTATGTTCTATATCATCAGTATGATCTGATTTACTGGATTTCTCACTTTTTTTAGAACAAAAGAAGCCTTTTGAATCCCTGTCTGTACAACACTTGCTCTGCCTTGAATTCTCTATCTCCTCCCCTTTTCTTAAATCTGGGAATCTCTTTTTTAGTTGCAAGAACTAGCTGAAATCTAACGTTCTCTCTGAAATCTATGTATCACTAATCACTTTCTGTTTAACAAACTGCCCCCAAACTTCGGTGCCATTGGGCTCATAATTTGTGGATCAGCAGTTTAGGTGGGGCTAAACTGGATGATTGGATTACTTTGTCTACAGTTGGCTGCTAGGCCATGTCACCTCTCATGTGAGGGGTTGATGACCTGTTTTAGGGAATAAGGGGGGGTGGAGGTCAGAGTGATCCTGCTGCTTCTTCCATTTTCTCAAACTGCTTCAGCTTGAAATATTCAACACGCCAAGGTGTCATATTTTGGGACACCATGTCCAGAGCTCCATCAAAACCAAGTGGATATAGGAAAGGCTACTCAGAACCTAAGTCAAAAGCTGACACAACATGACTTCTGCCAACTTCTTTTGACCAAAGCAAGTTACAAGACCAATCCAAAATCAAGAGGTGAACGAATAGATTCTACCCATTGCTGGGTGGAGCTACAAAGTAAGTCACCTCACAAAGGATGTGGATGACAATGAGTGAGAAGTTAGAGCCATTTATGTAACCAATCTGTTAAATCCACCCTTACTGTTCTAGAATGAGTTAGTGGATTTATTCTATGTGCTTCCCTAGAATTTGCCCCCATGCCCCTGTCTTCCATATTTTTTAACCAGCTATGTGCTTCTAAGAACGCATAACCTTTCTTTGTTTAGCTTGGCATTAATGCATGAAGTTGTATTATAGATATATAATAGCTGTTAAATTAATTAACTATAATCATATATAAAGTACCTATATATTATTGAGTGTGAATGATGGAACAGTGATTAAAACCCATGGGGGAGGGGAAGAAAAAAAAAAGAGCTTAGAGTGGGAGAGAGCCAAAGCATAAGAGACTCTTAAAAACTGAGAACAAACTGAGGGTTGATGGGGGGTGAAAGGGAGGGGAGGGTGGGCGATGGGTATTGACGAGGGCACCTTTTGGGATGAGCACTGGGTGTTGTATGGAAATCAATTTGACAATAAATTTCATTTATTGAAAAAAACACAGTGATTAAGTTGTTGCAAATAGAACTAAAAGAGATAGACACTTTTTTTCTAACTTTGTTTTACACGTTCATTTATTTTGAGAGAGAGAAAGAGCATCAGTAGGGGAGGGACAGAAAGAGAGGGAGAGAGAGAGAATCCCAAGCAGGCTCTGCACTGACAGTGCAATGCAGGGCTAGATCTCACCATCTGTGAGATCATGACCTGAATGGAGATCAAAAGTCATTTAACCCACTGAGCCACCCAGGTGCCCAGAGATAGATACTTAATTGCAATACATAATGCAAATCACAACATCAACAGGTCTACCCAATGGTGGAAATTCATTTTCAGCTTAAACTCTATTCAAAAATGTTATCACTAGGGGTGCCTGGGTGGCTCAGTCAGTTAAGTGTCTGACTTTGTCTCAAGTCATGATCTCACAGTTTGTGGGTTTCAAGCACCACATTGGGCTCTGTACTGACAGCTCAGAGCCTGGAGCCTGCTTTGGATTCTGTGTCTCTGTCTCTCTCTGTCTCTCAAAATAAATAAACATTAAAAAAAATTTTAAGTGCTATCACTATATAACAATACTAATAAAAATAGCCTTAGTTGATCCCGGTGAAATTCTTAATATTCAACAACTTGACCTACAAAAAATGGCAGTTTTATGGTTCAACCAAATAACAATGAAGTGGTAACATTCATTTCCAATTGTCAGTGAGCCTGAGAAAGCAAACCAGTGTTTATTTCAGGCTGCAGAATTGCAAGGCTAAGCAAAATGAGGAGCAGATATGTCATAGAACTTCACTGTAGGGAGTAAACCCTCTTAAGGTTAAGTTGATAAAGATGTATTATGGACAATAATCCCAGATATATATTAAGAATACTTACCATTCACAGATAATATCCTAATATCATTTACAGACCAATAGCAACCAACAGCAAGGTGAAGCTACAGGCAAATGATTATTGTAACAAGGTGGGACCATGGGGGTGCAACACATCTTAGAGAGTCAGGCCTCAACAAAGCATTCATCTGCTGAGAACCGTGTGCTGTGCTGTACGAGTGAACAAAACACACTAAGAGAGTCATAGTCTCAAGGATTAATTCTGCAAAGAGAAGTTCATGTTCATGACACCTAAAAATAGGCAGGAAATTGAATCAAAGATATAGGTACAGACAGCACATTATAACAATTCTGATTATGGGGAAATCTTCCCAGAGAAAGAGATGTGTACTCACAATCTTTAAAGATGAGTAGGATTTAAGAAGGTAGGCCAGGGAGAGTTGAAGCATGGCTTAGTCTACTATGACTTCAGCAGGGATTATATTCTTGGAGTGACTGGTCATGTTCCTCCAATCTTCTGAATAATAGTAACTAATATGCTGTATTTACTGCTTACTACGTGCTAGTCAATTTGCTATGTGCTCTGTGAGCTTTATCTTAATTCTTCCCAAAACTCCAGAAGGTAAATAGTATTATCTCCATTTAATAGAACCTTAGAGCAAACTGATTCTTAGAATCCTTGAATAATTTGCTCAAAGTCGCACACATAGTGAGAAATTGGCAAAAAATCAAGATTTTCTTAGCTCTTATCATGTTAACTTTTTTTAAGTCTATTTCTGGCCAATTACTTTCTAGTAATAAAAATTCTTGGTTTTGGTTTTAAATTTGTGTTTTATTTCCCCAGGTAAAGACACTGACTTATCTTTGCACTTTGAACAATTCAAAGACAGCATTTTATGCAATGTAGTTTGATAAATATTGTTGGGTAAATCGGGGCTCTACAACAAGGATTGGCAAACTATAGCCCACAAGCCCCAGCCAGCCTGTGCCCTGCTTTTGTGAGTAGTTTTATTGGCTCACAGCCACACCCACTCATTACCTATTGTTATGGCTGTTTTCATACAACAGAACTGATCCCTTTCGACAGAGACCATATGGCCCAAAATATTTACTATTTGTCCCTTTACAGACAGTTTGTGGAATCCTATTCTAAAGGAAAGGAAAGTAAGGAAATACATTTAAACCCCCAGCAAAATTTTATCTTTATATTATTAGAAAACTTTCCAGAATGAGAAATTCCAGTGTCTAATGTGGATATGTTATGTCTACTAACCACAAATATTTTCTTAATCCATTCTTTTAGTATCATAATTATTTTCATTGGCAGAAACATTATATGTTTTATTTTCTTTATTTTTATTATGTATTATTTTTCGTGGGAGGTACTTTATGGGCTTTATTTCATTTAATCCTCATAAGACTCAGTGGGCAGGGATTATCATCCCCATTTTACTAATAAGGGAAGTACAAGGTAAAGCTATTTGTCACCGGCCCCTTGGAGGAACTGGAATTTGAACACAGCCAACCCTGGATTCTATCTTCCTGCTGTAGTTTCAATCCATTCTCATGTGGCAAAAATATCCTGATTAATTGCTTATGAACATATAGTGCCCTTTATTTTAAAATATCAGCAATCATTTCTCACCGTTATCATATAAATGGGAATATCCCATTAACACTTGAAAAATGTCAAGCCCTAAAGAGGTCGGGTGACTGGTGCTCCCAGCCATGCAGTGATTTACAAGAGGAGACAGGAAGAAGCAGCAAGCCTGCAATTGAGGGCATTATTTCTCCGTGTTGCCGCAAAGTTTGTGACCTTAGGGTCGTAGAATCTTAGTATTGGACAGTTACTTAAAGATCATTTGATCCAACCCCCTATCTGAGGCTTGAATTTGCCCTTAGTGTCTCAAGAGACTTGGCAATTGGGTTCACACTGATGATGCAGTTAGTCAGGTCCAGATACTGTCATGGACATTTAATGTGCTTCACCCCATTTAATCTTCACAGCACCTCTGGGAGACAGGTATTAATTTCATAAGATAAGGAAACTCAGACTCAGTAAGATCAAGTCATTTGCCCAAGGTCACACAACTGGTAAGTAGTTAAATTAAGATTGAGAGGCACACTATCCAACACTAAAACCTCTGTTCTCTTTATCAGTCCCCATCAGCAGCCCAACAACACTGAGGAATTGATGGGCCTCCCAGAAAGACTCTTTGCAAACTCTGAAAGACAGTGAAATCTAAGGGGTGACTATTGTTAACACTTTCGTGGTAGGTGACAGTGAATACATTTCCTACTAAAGGAGAAGTACACTTGGGAAGTACTAATAACATAGAAGTCGAAAAAGAACTTAAAATCGCTCAGCTACCAATTTATTACAAATAAGTGTAATATGTCCCTCTGGCCAGATATTTAACAGAAAACCAAGTCCATCCATGACTGTGGGCAAAACCAGCCAGCCCCACTTCAGCTCCTTTGTAGTTTGGAAAGGACACTAATACTTTCGGGTCTTTGCTGGTTACCACCACCCTAGTACTCTATATACCCTCATACACCCTCATGTGGGTAGTGAAATGTCACTGGACACACACTATATTTTTGGAACAGCTTTGTTGCTATACGTTAAGCATATCTTCAATGAGACCCGCCACACTCAACACACACACACACACACACACACACACACACACACAGTCCTGTCTCTATTACACCAGTACAATTCTTTCCACATGATGGTCCCTGTGCAACATGGAATGACACATCATCTAAAGCCTTGCAGGGGCGCCTGGGTGGCGCAGTCGGTTAAGCGTCCGACTTCAGCCAGGTCACGATCTCGCGGTCCGTGAGTTCGAGCCCCGCATCAGGCTCTGGGCTGATGGCTCGGAGCCTGGAGCCTGTTTCCGATTCTGTGTCTCCCTCTCTCTCTGCCCCTCCCCCGTTCATGCTCTGTCTCTCTCTGTCCCAAAAATAAATAAAAAACGTTGAAAAAAAAATTAAAAAAAAAAAAAAAAGCCTTGCAACATGGTGAGTTTAAGGAAGTGAATAAGTGAGCAAGTGTAAAAGAAAGAAAGAGGCTAGGCAAATAAATGAATAACTATTGACAATTACTACATGCTTAGTTTAAACAGGCATTGTGTGAAGTGCTGCACGTTCATTTATTCCATGCAACATCTCTGTGGGATTACACTTTAATTGTTCTCAGTTTCAGAAGAGAAAAGTGAGCCTTAGGACTAACTTGTATAAGTTTACAATGAGCCAAGGATTGGATCCTGCAAGCCCTTTTAATAAAGAAATCACAAACATACACATGCACACGTATGCATACCCATATATTAAAAAGCACATACAAATGCAGAGGGAAGGCTCCCAGGGTACCGGACAGAGTCAGTATCTCCTGCTGTGGTCTTCCAAGGAAATAACACTTTTAGAGAACCCCAGGGTCCTCTGGTTCATTTCTGACAGCTCCTCCTCCTTGTCTTCATGATTATTAGCTTAGGCATGGGAGCCCCAATTCCTCTCCATTTGCAGCATTTCCTGCTCCAGACTTATCCTTTGATTTGCTTTTGTCAGACCTCAAGCACTCATTTCTGGCCTCCCTCCAGCTCCACTCCTGCCCCTTCCCCACACCGTATAATGTCAACTCAGCACAAGAGTACGGGACTTTCTTGAACTTCCTTGGGGAAAGCCAACTGATGTCAAGGTCTGAGCATTCTTTTCCTCATTTTTAGAGTACAGATAATAATGTCTGCACAGAGGACTCTTGTATGGATTGGAGTTGGTGAATGTAAGTTGTAGGTAATGAATCACAAGTATCTACTAAGAAAATTACAAGCTGAGTACTTCCATCTCACGTAAGGTTATGTTTTCCTTTAACTGCTGAGAAAACCCTAGGTTGGTGTTTTCAATTGCACATGGTCATCCAAAGAGCTGAGTTTATAGCCTTAACTATTCATTGAGTCAGAAATTATTATGGCGGCATTTTTTTGTAAAGGCTGAATAATTTTATTGCCTTCAGTGAGATTGGTAGCTGAGGAAGCTGAGGCAATGATGAAAATAATTAAATCATGTGCTTCAAGGCACAAAGCAATCAAACAGAGACGAATACAAAGAAATTTTGCCTTCATCTCCGATTTTTTTGACCTCAGTCTACTACCCCCAATACTCACCAGAACCTGATACTACCCACGGGCTGAGAAGATAGAGCAACTGTGCCTTTCACCAACAGCCTAGTGAGCCGTGGGTGCCGTGGCCAAACAGGATCTGATCCAGACGGCCAGATGATGAGGTTCTGCCAGAAACGAGCTTTATTTCTTTGGCTCCCCTCCTCCATCAAGTGACTCTGTGAGGACTCCTAGTAGCATTATTTATTATAATTAATTGTTTCACTTCACTGATCAAAAGCCGCGTCCAAATCTGATCCAAGGACGAGTACAGTCCCTGAAATTCATGAATCTTGACATTACAAGCCCCATAAACCTTCAATGAGGAAAGGCTGGACGCGTGTGCAGAAATGCCCTTGCCGCACTTTTGCAGGCATCAACTCTCAGTGTGGAGCAGAGGAAGTGTCTGGCTATGTCCAGATTTGGGAACTTCTGATGTCTTCTCTTGCATTGGAACCCCCAAATGTAGCTGTGGCTATCTCTGCAAAATAGCCTTTCAGAGAAATGCATCCTTGTAATTGTAACACATCCCAAAAAGTTCATTTCTAGATGGTTAAAAAACAGGAACCTTGGTTCCCCTGTGACATCAAATGGGTATATAGTACAAGCTATATACCATTATGATGTCATGTTACAAGAAAGCTTTAAGAAATCCTACTTCAATTTTATTGTCTTTATTATAATTTACATATTATATATTCTTTAGATTCTTCGCTGCCAACTCTTACAGAAATAAAAAAGAAGAATAATCATCATCTTTGTGGTAGGTGCCTAAGCTCTGTGCAAGAGAAGTTTACTGTATCATAGTTTCATAACAATGATTTCAAAAATACATTTCACTATGCTTCTGTCTATTTGGGCTCGGCATGTAGACTGTAAGTGCCTTGAAGGTAATTTCTGTGTCTCATACCTGTTTTCTTCATCTTCACAAATGAAAAGCTCTCCTCAGATTTAACATTCAACAACTATTAGCTGGTTGCTATGACTCCCCTTTAGCCTCAAGCTTCCTGACAGTTTGTTCTCCCATTAGTTTGCTGCAGAGTATTTTCTAGTTCTTAACTTGAGTGTGTGTTTCCTCTCCTAGCCCAAATACAGGAAGGGTATTGGAGGAAGATGAATACGTTCAACCAAAGTGAGGGTGTGTCTTGAGGTGGTGGGAGACAGCATAAGCAATCCGTCAAGGACACTGGATATCAGTGAAACATTCATTGCTCATCTTGACTTTCCATTAGAGAGCTTCCATAGTCCCCATTGACTCTTTCCTATATAACACTCACTATAGCATTTCCTGTGGATTACTTGGACATTGCATCACGCTGACAGAGGCATACCTTTTTCTTCTTTCATTGAGAGGCGACTTCCTGAGAGGGAAGGTTGTGTGTCTGTGAAGAACTGCCTGTCTAGTTCATGGCTCACTAAAATACAGGGGCAGATTGTGGGCTGTGATATAGAATAGGGTTATTTTTATTAAGTAACTAGGAAGCTTTTGAGAGTTGCATTTCAGAAAAAAATGTAAAGCAGTATTTATGTAGCGACGGGAAAGATTTTTTTGTACTTTTCTATAATTCATAATTCAGATATAAAGAACTGCGTATGCTTCTAGTTTATATTCTAGATTTCCTTTTCCCAGTAAAAGGGAAGTCTCAAATTGCCAAAATTCACCACCTCTCTTCATTTTAAATGTATAAAGGAACATGTAAAATCTACTCTATAGCAGAAGAAAAATCTAATTCTTAACTCATTAAATGATTATTGAGTTCTAACATAGATAGGAAAGACTGCTTACAGTGAGGAAAAAAAGTAAAGTTATAAGGAAGGCCTAAGAAAAGCTTCCTATCTTCAAAGAGCTCCTAATTCCATGAGAACATAATACATAAATATATAAGCTTATGGATTCATTCCAACTCCTGTGTTCTAGTAATCTAAGCCTTGGAGAATTGCAACAACATTCATAAAGCCTCTGAAGGCAGAATAACAGGAGTCATCCTTGATTCCTTTGTCTCTTTTATTCCCCCTGACTAGTTATAGATCCTACCTCCTTAATATCTCTAAATTAATCTCATCCACAACATCCTCCTGCCTGACCAGGGATCCATCCACAACATCCTCCTGCCTGACCAGGGATCCATCAGTTCTTGTCTTACTTCTTAGTATAGTCTCTTAATTAGTCCTTTTGTGTCAAATCTCTAATACCTTCATCTCCCCAATCCAGGCTCTATATTATAACCAGGCTGATCTTGCTTAAATTAAGTTTAACTGGCCTTGTAATCCTCTTACTTACACAGGATAAAATGTAGACACTTTAGCTTAATGCATAAGGTCCTTCATAATTTGATCCCTGCCTGATTTTCTAATTCATCTTTGCCATTCTCTATAGTCTATAAACTCCAAGACAACGGGGTCGTTTTTCTTGTGCAGCACCGTACCCTTCAATGCCTACCAGAGGATGTTGCACACAATAGGGGCCGATGACCTGGAATGAATACACCCTTTGCTCCAATAAAACTAATCTATTTTTTACTTCATGAACAGCCTGTGCCAGTGTTGTTTCAGGATCTTTTTAGCTATGCCTTTCCTTCTCCCAGCAATGCTCTTCTTAAGGACAAATTCAATTCAAGGACACCTTCTTCCAGAAGGCCTTTCTTCTTCCTCCTGGTTAAGATGCTCCTCTGTTGTGTTCTCATACCCTTCTGGGTTAGCTCTGCTATAGAAGTTGCTGCATTTTCTGTGATAACAAATTAATCTATCTCTGGGTTCTTCTGCTCTGATGCTCCTTGACAGCAAGGCTCCTGTCTTAATTGATTTTCTATACCCAGTGCCATTATGGTACCTGGCTTAAAGTAAGCATTTGGTGAATGTTTAATGAATATATGAATGAGTTGGATGACTGGGAAAATGAGTAAGAGGGAGTTAATAGATAGATATACTTCCCTACACAGCCATACAAGGCAGTATTTACTATTAAATGTAGGCAAGTGAAGTAGAGAACAGGCTCCTAGGAGGAAGACCTCTATTTGTTAACTTTTCAGAGATGATTCTCACCTTAGTGCTAAGGAGACTTTGGGGTCTGAAGAGAAATAGCCACTATTCTTTCCTAAGTTCAGCTTATTAATTATTATATAGTTAATACTTCTCTTAATATTAACACACTTATTACATAACTCATAGCTCAAAGCTGTATGCATTTAACAAATTAAATATCCCTCAACATTCAAATCAGTTATATGCTTCTCAAGTCAACGATGTAAAATTCTCGGGGCGCCTACATGGCTCAGTCGGTTAAGTGTTTGACTCTTGATTCTGGCTCAGGTCCTGATCTCACAGTTGTGAGACTGAGCCCGTGTCTGACTCCACTCTCGGCATGGAGCCCGCTTAAGATTCTCTCTCTCTCCCTTTCTCTCTACCCTTCCCTGATTGCAGTCTCTCTCTATCAAAAAATAATTTAGAATGTAAGATTCTCACATGTGCTTTAAATACCTTAAAAAGCAAACATAAAGTAGTAGAGTGAATACAAAATAATTAGTACAGAGCCTGGCTAATCCCTTTTGATTATTCAACTCTCAACTAAGCATCATTTCTCAGATAGGTTTCTTTGATTGTCAATCTCCATCATTTTCTCTCATAGTCCCCTGAAATTCCCTCCAAGCATTAATTGAACTTGTAGTTGTATGTTTGTTTGCTTAACTGTTTATCATCTCTCTCTGCCACTGGTCTATATAAATTCCACAAAGGCAGAGATAACAGAGGTTAACTCTAAAAACGCTGTTCCTAATGCAGTGCTTACACACAGTCGGCAGACAATATTCATTGAGTGATAACATACATTGTTTTAATGCCTGTAAACTCCATGCAGGCAGATATGATGTTGCCTTTCCTTACCAACACCCCATTACACACACACACACACACACACACACACACACACACACACGATATATAGATGACACTAATATTTTGTGAATTAAATAAACAGAACTAAAGTTAATATCCCAAATATATAAGGAACTCATACAACTCAGAAACAAAAACAAACACACACCTGCTTAAAAATTGAACAAAGAACCTGAATAGATGTTTCTCAAAAGAAGATATACCAATAACGAACAGCTATATGAAAAGGTGCTCAACTTCAGAAATGTCAGGGAAATGCAAATTAACACCACAATGAGGTATCACCCCACATCTTGAGAATGGCTATTATGAAAAAGACAAATGCTAATGAGGATGTGGGGAAAGAGAATCCTTGTACACTGTTGGCAGAAATGTAAATTGGTACAGATATTACAGAAAACTGTATGGAGGTTCCTCAAAAAATTAAAAATAGAACTCAGTATTATCCACAGTAGCCATATTATGGAAATAGTCTAAATGTCCATTGATGAATGAATGGACAAAAAAAATTGTAAGAGATATGTTATTTATATATATTAGCTATATACAATAACTTACTAATATTATGTTAGAATAGAGTATTATTTAGCCATAAAAAAGGAAGTCCTGCCATTTGTGATAACATGGATGAAACTTGAAGACATTTTGCTAAGTGAAATAAGCTACCCAGAGAAAGGCAAATAATGCATGATTTCACTTACATGCAGAACCTGAAGTAATCAAACTCTAGAAGCAGAGCAGAATGGTAGTTATTAGGGGATGCAGAGAGGAGGAAATGGGAGAGATGTTGGTCAAGGGGCACAAAGTTTCACTTATGCAAGATAAATAAGTTCTAGAGAGATCTAATGCACAACAATGTGAATATAGTTAACAATATTACATTATATACTTAAAATTTGCTAGGGGAGTAAATATTAAATGTTTTCACCCCCCCTCAAAATGATGGATATGTTAACTAGAATGACTATAGTGAATATTTAACAATACATACATATATCAAATCAACAAGTTGTACACCTTAAATATACACAATAGTTGTCAGTTATAGCACAATAAAGCTGGAGGAAAAAATGTGTGTACCGATACAAAGAAAATTAAAAGATGAATAGTGCAAGGTGCGAATATAGCAACCTAAATGCACAGTTTTAACTGGGGCCCAATTAAACAGCTTAACTACCTACAACAGTTCAAGCAATAGGTAACATTCTTATGTTCATTGAAATCCAACAAGAATCAAGCACCATTTACTATCAAGCAACATATTACAATAGGGAATATGTCTGCAGAATAAAAACACATTAAGAATAAAAATAGAAAAATAATGATAGAACAAAGAGCTCCAAACAGCATTCTATTTAAAGATTGAAAGACTTAGGTTATCCTTGATGGGAAAATTACAATTTTTGTTTTCTTCTGGTCCAGTTGAAGAAATAGAATTGGGGATGATAACAATCTTGTCTCCCAAGTTTACCTGGGATGTTTAGTGACAATCCTACACAACATGTAGGATTAATTAAGGTCTGTCCAGGAAGAAGGAGCTCCAACAGGGTGCAAAACCAGCATTTGGAGGCCATGGGTTATGCAAGAGGAACATGATGATTTCATCCTGATAGGAAGAGGTTACAGGTTCCCATTGCTAGTGACAGACAGACAGCATTTGGATTTCTCTTTGGATAGATTTTCCCTGTTTTTCATCAGCCGGTAACAAGAATATATGCCTGGTGGAAGGGGGTGGTAGGGGGATGCTTCTAAGGCATCTCCCCATGTAGGACCTTGAAGCCTTCCAAACCATTCCCCCACACTACTGTCAACATGATTTAGCAAAAACGTGAATCCTGTGATATCATTATTTCCCTAAAGCTTTTTAGCATCATCTCCTTGTTCTTGGAATAAAGCTCCAAATCCTTATCAAAGCTTATAGGGCTTCATCTTTCTCATCACATGAAACACGCTCTCCCTTTTGAGTCCTCATTATACAGGTGTCCCCACTCTGCAATGTGTCATAGTGCTTCTTCCCTAGGACCTTCTTCCCATGTTCTTATTCAAACTTACTCTTCTTGTAAGTTTTCAGGTGGAATAGTTTTTATAATTAAAATACTCAGAAGGAGGGAGAAAGGAAAAGAGAAAGGAAGAGGGGGAGGGAAGAGAAAGACAGACAGACAGACAGACAGACACAGACATGGAACCATGAGTATACGAAAAAAGAACTGTCATCATTCCACCCCATGGCCACATCTTCTAGGATTATTTAACCTCATTAGTCCTCCCTTTCATGATGTCTTGGCCTTAGTACTTTAAGAGAACACTTTGAGAGATTTTCCAGTATATAAAGAAAATTGTATGTTCTTTTGATCATACATATGCATAGTACATACATGTGTTAATTCAGATGCCTTATTTTACTTGTAGCATATTATTTTCTTTATATATATACATACATATTTTCTTTATATATATATATATATATATATATATATATATATATATAAAACTTGTAAGTATATAAAACTTGTATATGAGTATATATATATATATAACTTGTAAATCGTTTTATCCCTAATACAAAAATTATATTCACTACAAAAAAAAAGCCAGGTTTCTTTAAAAAAAGGTTTTTTTATGTTTTATTTTATATTTGAGTGAGAGAGAGAGAGAGAAGGGGAGGGGCAGAGAGATGGAGACAGAGTCTGAAGCAGGCTCCAGGCTCTAAGCCGTCAGCACAGAGCCTGATGCAGGGCTCGAACTCACGAACAGTGAGATCATGACCTGAGCTGAAGTTGGACACTTAACCAACTGAGCCACCCAAGCACTCCAAAAAAAAAAAAAAAGCCATTTTTCAATGGAGACACATCAAAGCCATAGGGAACTCCTTGGCAAGGCTTATTAAAGTTATCACAGCTTACCTTTTTAAAAAAAATTCTTCCTTATTCTTACAATGTTTATTTTTTATTTTCTCTTCTAATTTCTTTTTCACCCATACTTTTCTTTCCTCTCTATATATGGTAAAACTCATGAACAGTTGAAGTAAATTAAACTTACAAAGGCTCTCTCAGCTCAGCAAGACAGCTTAACAGTGGTGTTAATAGATGCTAGAAAGCACAAATCATTAATCTGTGAGAAACGAGAAGTAAGACAATGTTTACGGAAGATGGGCTTTTTTTACTGCATGGTCCCACTAAACATGTCCTCACTCCCCAGCCATATCACTACAGAGATAAGATTTGTCATCTGTGGATACCAAAAACAGTGGATACAGTCCCAGGACTGTATAGATGCTTCATCTTTCTCTGTGCCTCTGTGTTGTTTATCAAAAAGCATGGAGACAAGGGACTTCAAAGGGAATTCCTTCCTCAGATCAGCTCAGTGGGAGGCTGAGGGGGACAAGAAACAAGATCTTGATTGGTATTTATTGAGTGCCAAATGTTTCCTCAACACTGTACAATACACAGGGAAAGACATGGTCCATGCCCCATGGGGTTACCATCTAAATAGGACTGATGAGGTGAGGCATAATTGGCTGAATTCTTACCCTGTGTTGATGACTTCTCTATGGGAACCCAAATCGTCCTCCGTGGAGACTGGTGCTATTCACCAAACCTTAACAAGCACGTTATGTCCTCTGAGAGCCTGGCACAGTCAGCCCCATCAGGAGGGAGAGCTCAGTGTTTGTCTAACTGCCTCTCATTCAGTCTCCTTCCTCAGACAGTCTACAATGGCCTCGGCAGCAGTGGGAAGTCAATAGAAGGCTTTGTGGATGATCCAGGAGAATCAGGAAGACCCTTATCCTGGAGACAAAAGCTCAGCCTAATACTTCTAGAATTGCTCTCCTGGCTGCCATTTTTAACATATCGCTTCGACGGTTACAGCCCCCCACTTGCTCTCCTGTTTCGTCTTACATTCAGTGGAGACCTCTGAATTCTGCCACAGATTGGATACTATCCTCTTGATGGCCAGATTATGCCCTCTGGCCAGCCTTGCAGACTCTCATTCTGCATATCCTTACCAAGGGGCCTCACAAGTCTAGGAAAAACTTTCTCTTCTCCCCACAACAACATTGTTCTCCTTTTATATACCTATCCAGAGAAACTAAAACTTAACCCAGTCCATGTCATCTCTGGTCCACCATCTCACAACTTACTTTTATAGTTTTATTCCCTGTGTCTAAATTTTGATCTATTTTTGTTTATTTTTAATTTCCATTTTGTCTCACAAGTATCTATAACTGCAGCTAAGGAATGTATAAATATATAAAATCTTATATAATGTTCTTATGGTAGAATCCAGAAGCTATTTTATTTCCTGAGCACTTCTAAGAGGTCCTTGTGTAGTCCAGAACAAGCTAGTGGTTTTTTAAATCTCTAACTAAGTTCAACTCTAAAATATATTATATTATCTTTTGTGGCTTTTATTAATCTTTAAGTTCAGCTGACACAGAGGCTAAGAACTGTGGGTTAGTGCAGGCCAGGGAGGAGAGAAAGCCCTAGACTATTCCAACCTCATAAATCTTATAGCCTCCAAAGGTGCCTGAACATGGGTCACTTGGTTGCCACAGCTACCAGAAATGTGGCCAGTGAAGCTGTCTTTTGTCTACCAATAGGCTATATGTTTGACTAATCAATATGTTAAGCAATGGACTAGATAGAGCCATAACCAAAAGGCCTACATAGTCAGTAACTGACATAAAATATAAGGGATTCATTCAATCACTCAAAAAATATGTATTGAGAATCAAATTTTTCCAAGCACAATTCCAGGTGCTAGATATTCAATGATGAGCAAAAATCAGATATTATCATTGACTTCTTAAGATGCACAGTAAAGAGGAGAAACCAAAACTAAGCATGCTAAATGCATCTAAAATTGCAACTCTGTTAGAGTCTGTGAGTGAGAAGCACATAGTGTTAGGGGTGTACAACAAAAACTTGAACTTGAACCTTTACAGGATGTCACAGAAGGCTTCCATTTGAAAGTGATGATGGAGCCAGGATCCAACTGCAGAAATGGCTCTAACTAGGCAAGGAGTGGAGGGAGGAACCAGCCATGAAAAGACAGCAATGTCGTGGGCAGAGGTTTCATTGTTCTAAGAAAGAGTGTACTAAGAAGTAGTGACAGTTTTTCTAATTCTGCATACCCCCTTCCTCAAATGGCATGTCCCCTTGTTCCCACTCACCTGGACTCCTTTTATGGCACTTGAATTTCCACCTTGCATTACAGTTCCATATGATTCTTCGGCTACATTCTTCAAGGACAAGTTCTCCATGTTTTTCTTTAAAGCCCCCACAGTACCTGGAAGAGTCCTTGGATACTATTTTCAAGTGAAACAAGTGAAGAAACCAAAAATATAACATTCAAAATTATATTAAATACAAATATTTCTATTTATTTCTTAAAAATGAGAATGGGGCAGACATCTTGAAGACACCTCATATGATATATGAGTCATATATGAATTTGAGTCATAATGAATTTGAGTTGAGGAAATAACTAGAAACCAAAAAGAAACAAGAAGTGAGATAAGAAGGGCATAGGAAGGATGCAACCAACATCCAACCAGGAGGTATTGGGTGATATTGGGATCCTAGTGGTTTGATGTCCTATGAGAGGACTTTGGCCTGGGCAAGTTGAGTTACAATGGAACCCCCTTTAGAAGTATGGAACTTCTGGGGCACCTGGATGGCTCAGTCGGTTAAGCATCTGATTTCTGCTCAAGCCATGATCTCACCATTCCCAAGTTCGAGCCCCGCATCAGGCTCTATGCTGGCAGCTCAGAGCCTGGAGCCTGTTTCAGATTCTGTATCTCCCTCTCTCTCTCTCTGTCCCTCCCCTGCTAGCATTCTGTCTCACTCTCTCTCAAAAATAAATAAATATTAAAAAAATTAAAAAAAAAGAAGTATGGAACTTCTAACAGAATTACTGACAAAGGATGATGACAAAATACTTCTTTATATTGACTTTGATGTAAGAAAGAAAAAAAAAAAGACATTGGGAGGAAAATTGCAAATCATAGGTATGCCCTCAAAGACTTACTGCTGTTTGGTCTAGAAAACCATGCCAAAAAGCAACTTCATATGGACACCTCCAGTTGCTAGGCAGAAAGAAGTGCACATTCTCGATGAAAGAGTTTGTCTGTAACTTCTTAGACCTGAACAGAATTCTGTGGATTAAATTCACACAGATATGTATTAACTAAAAACTTAAAAATTCATAAGAAAACAACTTACCATGAATAGAAAAAGAAATCATGAAAATAGACCCCTGGGATTCCAAATAGTGTAATTATCAGATCCAGAATATAGGGCAACTATGCTTGAAATGTTTAAAGAAATAAATATCAGATGGAATTTAAAATATGAATAAGAAACAAAAGAGTGTAAAAATATAACAAGGAATATTTGAAAAATAACTTTTCTAAAAATGATGAATTTCAACACTGTAGTTAAAACCTTAACATAGAGTTTAAATAAAAGCATGTACACAGTGGAAGAAATACGTAAGTGAAATACATATCTAAAGAAACTAGAGAATGCAACATAGAAAGGTAGAGACATAAAATATGTGAAGGAGAGACAAAGAACGATGGAGGAAAGTATTTTTGAAAAACTAACATGCCTTCAATCAGAATTCTAAAAGGAGAGAATAGTAGTAATGAGAGAGGTAATACTGGAAGGGATCATATTTTAAGAATTGATGATGACTTAGAAAATCAGAACAGGATTCACAAAAACACCAACAGAAGACATAAATAAAAATCTACTTCTAGACTCTTCTTAATAAGTCTGCATAATGCCATCAATGAAGGAATTACTTTTAAAGCAACCAGAAAGAAAAAAAAAGGTGATTGCTTATTATAAAAAAGAAATTAAACAGCAGGATTCTCAGTGACAACAATGGAAATGCTGAGACAAAATATCCATAAATTTAACACTGTATACCAGCTAAGTCATTGTTTTTGCAGGCAGAAAAAAGGAAATGAGAGATTATTATAGTATGAAGAACGTACTACCAAGATGAAGGCAAAATGAATCTCAATAAGAATTTTCAAAACATAAAAAATTAATAGCTAATAAAGAAACTGGAAAACATATAAATAAATCTAAACAAACATTGACTACATAAAATAAAATTAACTAAGTCTAATATGAGGATTAAAAATTTGAGATAGAACTAAAATGTTATATATATGTAATGTGTAAGACAGATAAGGTGCCTGGAGTTAAAGCATTCTATGTTCTTGCATTGTTCAGGAGGAGGATGATTCACTCAATGAACAAAACTAATATTAATAAATCTGTTTAGATAAGACGGAAGTTAAATATGCACATTTAATTTTTCAGGTAAACAAAATAATAAAATTAAAGTGTACAACTTCTAAAATTATAAGCATATTTCAAGAAAATTAAGTTAAAAACCCACAATCACCACAACAGTAGGTGTGGAAATGAGGTTTTTTAAGATGCATAAATAAAGCAGAGTATATCAAAAACACAAAATAAGAATAATAGAGATATGTTCAAATACATTGGTGATTAATAAATGTTGATGAACCAAATTCTATGCTCGGAGATCACAGATTTTCAGATAGTATGTAAAATAGCAAAAATTCAACTACATGTTATTTGCAAAGAACAGATCTAAAACTTTAGGATACAAAAACATTGAAAGGAAGTGAAAAAAATATGTCAAGAAACACTAATATTGAGATAGTCCATTTATATTATTATCAGACAAAATAGGAAATAAGGCCAAAAAGCATTATTTGGAATGTAAGGCCAACACTTAATACAAAAAAGTTTAACTCATCAAGTTAAACTCATCAAATGTTTATTTATTTTGAGAGAGAGAGAGAGAGAGAGAGAGACATGCAAGCAGAGGAGGGGCAGAGAGAGACACAGAATCTGAAGCAGGCTCCAGGTTCTGAGCTGTCAGCACAGGGCCTGATACGAGGCTCAAACGTATGAGCCGTGAGATCATCACCTGAGCCAAAGTCAGACACTTAACTGACTGAGCCACCCAGGCACCCCTACATCAAGATGATATTTATCGAGATTTTATGCACAGAATTATATGACTTTAAAATACATAAACCAAAAAACATCCATATTATAAGGAGAGTTTGGTAAACATAGTGTCATAAATCCAAATGCCCTCGGTAAATTTTGTTGATCTAGCAGACAAAAAAAAAGTGTATATGGTTTGTTTGAACATACTGAAAATATGTAGAACTTTATCCCCCTAATTACAGAACACATATACTTCCCAAGCACATGAGACATCCACAGAATTGGTCACACATAATATAAAAAAGCAAATGTCAACATATTTCAAAGAAAACATTTACAGCCCATATTATTTGTCTAAAATGTGCAGTTAGAAACCTATAACAGGGTTGCCTGGGTGGCTCCGTTGGTTGAGTGTCCGACTTGGTTTTAGCTCAGGTCACCATCCCAGGGTCATGGGATGGAGCCATACATTGGGCTCCTTGCTGAGAATGGAATCTGCTTAAAATTCCCTCTTTCTCCCTCTGCTCCTCTCCCCAGCTCGCGCTCACTCACTCGTGCTTTCTCTCTCTCTTTCTAAATAAAAAAAAGAAAGAAGTCTTTAACAGTAATAATAGTAAAAATTAAACTATGCATTTGGAAAAGTAAGCTTTAAATAACACATACGAGGGGTTCCTGGATGGCTTAGTTGGTTAAGCATCCGACTCTTGATTTCGGGTCAGGTCATTATCTCATGGTTCTTGAGATGAGCCCCATGAGGGCCTCTGCACTGGCAGCTCAGAGCCTGCATGGGATTCTCTCTTCCCCCTCTGTTCCTGCCCCTCCCCCATTCACTCGTGTGTGTGTGTGTGTGTGTGTGTGTGTGTGTGTGTGCGCGCGCGCGCATGCTCTCTTTCTTCAAAATAAATAAATAAACATGAAAAAAGCAACAAATAACACATATGACAGTCAAATATCAAAGCAGAGAAACGTCACCACATTACCACTACTTTATAAATGAAGAAACTATATTGCAGAAATATAAGGAAGTTGCCAAAGGTTGTACAGTCAGAAAGTTGCAATGTTGGGTGTTGAACTTATAGGATCTGACTGCAGACATTTTACCCGTTCACTGAGCTTTTATCATCATTCATTCTGAAATGAATTCAGATTTACCCATTGTGTTTTCTTCCCTAACCCAGTGGTTATTTAGAAGTGCGTGTGTGTGTGTGTGTGTGTGTGTGTGTGTGTGTGTGTGTGTGGGGGGGGGGGGGGTGGGGGCTTGTGTGTTTGTTTTTTGCTTTTTGTTTGTTCGGTTGCTTTGTTGAAATGTAGAAATATTTGAGGATATTTTTAGATTCCATATTGATTTTTAAATTAATTCTATTTGGTAAAAAAAAATACCCTGTGAGATTTCAGTCTTTCAAAATGTACTGAGAGTCATTTATGGCCCTGCATGTGGTGTATTTTGGTGAATTTTCACGTGCATTTGCAAAGGATTTATAGTAGTTGGAGCAAGTTGTTCCTTGTAAATCCCGATTAGGTATAGGTGGGTTGGTAGTGTTGTTCCAAACTTCTTTATCATCCCTAATTTTTTTCTACTTGTTCTATCAATTTATGAGAAATGGTTCTCAAAATTCCCAACTATGTGCTTTTTGTCTTTTCTCCCTTTAATTCTGTCACTGTTTGCTTTATGCACTTAGAATCTCTGTTACTAGGTGCACACACATTTAGGTATATGCATATTCAGGATTGAATTTTTGATAGCATTTCATTTTTTTAAGTTGATTTTTAATTTTTAACTATACTTTGGATTAGTTTTAGTGGTTGCTGTTGAGACTATAGCATGCATCTGTTTATTATCACAATTTACTTAGAATTAATACTATAGTACTTTCTGTTGTTACACATAATTCTGCTTAACCACCCTTTCATTTATACTACTGTTGCTATATATTCTACTTTATATGTATTATAAACCCAATACAATTTTATTATTTTCCTTTAAACAGTCAACTTCCAGGTCGCCTGGGTGGCTCAGTTGGTTAAGCAACCAACTTCAGCTCAGGTCATGAGCTTGTGGTTCACGAGTTCAAGTCCTATGTCTGGCTCTGTGCTGACAGCTCAGAGCTTGAAGCCTGCTTCAGATTATATGTGTCTCTCTCTCTTTGCCCCTACCCCGCTTGTGCTTGGTCTCTCTCTCTCTCTCAAAAATAAATAAACATTAAAAAATTTTAACAGTCAATTTCCTTTTAAAGAAGTTGACAGACAAAAATATATATGCTTCTTCATTTTTACGTCGCCATGGGTCCTGATGCTCTTCATTCTTACCCACAGATTCAAGTTTTTATCTAAGACCATTTTCCTTCAGACTGAATAACTTCCTCCCAGAGCAGGTTTGATGGTGATGAACTATTATCATAACTCTTTGTTTACATGAAAAGGTCTTTGATGGTACCTGATTAATTAATAGTCTTCAGCAGGCTTTCTTACCTTTACAACAATGTTAATGACTAGTCCAATAGTCAGCATTCTCAAAAGTATTGTGGAAACAAATTTATTTTCATGATTTCCAATTAATTGCATTATATGGCATTATATGTGCCCTCTGTTTTTTGTTATATATGCTATATGTGCCTTCTGCCTGATCTATCAAATAGCTAAAGAAACATTTTAAATTTCACATGCTTTCTAATTTTTCTATGTTTAGTATAGTAGACTTCAGTTTTTTAACAGTTAATGCATACAATAGCTATATTTGAATACCTGAAAGGCTGTCAAAGGAAGAGAAATTATACTTATTTTCTTATAGTGAAATATCTTTCTAACTCTTAGAATATCCAAAGATGGAATGGATTGCCTAGGAAGATTCTGAGATTACCATCTTTATATGTTGCTTAACATAGCCCTGAAACATTTGGAAAGTGTCCAAACATGATAATACATTCTAAATAAAACTTGGGAAAGCATTGGATTACCAGTTTTAAAGTTCTTACTGTAATAATTTGTGATTACATGACATAGCACTTGATATATCATTTAATATACTCTGAAAAGGTATGAATTTGAAAAATATGTGATTTATTTGTACTTTAAACACTTATGTAACAATTCAAAGCCAAAGCAATTAAAATATCTGCAATACTAAAAAAAAAAAGAGAGAGAAAGGAAAGGAAAGGTCTTTATATTGCGTTAATTGTTGAAGAATATTGTTATTGGAAAGTGAAATGTAAGCTGACAGATTGTTTTTGCTATTCTTTCAAGTCTTGAAAATATGTTTCCATTGACTTCTGGCTTCTGTTATTTCTGATGAGAAGTCAACTATATGTGTGAATGTTCCCCTCTGTAAGCTGGTGATTAATAATCCACTTGTAACTAGAATACAAGCAAAGTAGAAGGATGTGACATTGGTGACTGGGAATGTGTGATTTTGTAAAGGTTTATGGAAAGAGTGAAAGATAGCCAAGTCCTTATCCTCTGTCATTCCATCACCTATAGCCAATAGAAAATGCCCCAAATACAAGCATCAAGAAGTCAACATAGAGGCATATTATTCAGAGTAATGGAAATGAATAGATAAATTAACCAAATGTAGAAGTATTGCCTCTGATTAGAGAAAAATGGAGTGTGGTCAGAAATAACTTAATTTCATAATAAGCCCCATAGAAATAAATTCTTTTAAACAGATTCCTCTAAATCTTTAGTTAATATCACAACTATATTTTAATGACTTATGCCTTTTTAGTCAATCTCTGTCCCCCCAAATACAGTTCCTATTAACCATGAATCTCTTTTCCTATAATTTTGCCTTTTCTAAAATGTTATATAAATGGCATTATAGAGCATGTAGCCTTTTAATTCTGGTTTCTTTCACTGATATAATGCTTTTGAGATTCATTCTTATATATATTGTATATACCACCAGTTTTTTTCCTTCTTACTGTGGAGTCATATTCTATTGTATGAATGCACCATAATTTGTTTCTATTCTCCAGCTGATGAACATTTAAGTTATTTCCAGTTTGGGTGACTATGAATAAAGCTGCTGTAAATATTTACATATAGATTTTAGTGTGGGTGTTGCTATAATCTAGCTTGGGTCAATATCTAGGAATGCAATTTCTGAGTCATATAGTTAGTATATATTTAACTTGAAAAGGCACTGAAAAATTAGTTTCCAAAGCAGCCGTGCCATTTTGTATTTTCACCAGCAGTGGGTGAGAGTTCCCGTTGCTCTGAATCCTTCACTTTACTTGTTTTTGTTTTTAGTATTCTAAGTGGTGTGTCTTTGATTTTCTCAGCAATGCTCGACAGTTCCTAGCATGCAAATCCTTCACATTAGTTGTCAGATTTATCATCACATATTTCCTGTTTTCAGGAATTATTGAAAATGATGTTGTTTTTCCTTCAATCTCCAGTTGTCCAAGGCTAGTACATAAAAATACGACTTAATTTTGTACACTGACCTTGTTTCTACAGCATGACCAAACTCACTTCTATATTCTTTTAGGGATTCTTTGAGATATTCTCTGTGGACAATCATGTTATCTGTATTTTTTTTAAGTTTATTTATTTTGAGAGAGAGAGAGAGAATGCACACAAGAGTGGCAGAGGGAAAGGGAGAGAGAGAATCCCAAGCAGGCTCCACACCGCCAACTCAGAGCCTGATGAGGGGCTCAAACTCACAAACTGAGATCATGACCTGAGGTGAAATCAAGAGTCAGATGCTTAACCGACTGAGCCACCCAGGCACCCCTCATGTTATTTGTATTTTTTTAAAAAAAGGTTTTATCTGTTTCCAATCTGCATATCTTTCATTTTCTTTCTTGCCTGATGCTGTACAAAACTTAGAGTGTTTTAATTTAATCTAAATGTGCAAATCCAAGTCACCTCACCTCAGACCTTATGGAGCACCTCATATGCCTATTATTTCTCCCACTGACACTGTATTTTGAGTGTAAATACGTTTGTGTAATTAGACTCCCAGGTTTCATCATCTCTTCCAGTAGATATGACTGCAAGGTTAGATTTTTGGACTAGGACACAGTGTGTTTGCCAGAGCTGGGTTGGGATTTCAGAGGCTGGGCAACCCGTGTTTGCCTTTCCCTTCCACTGATAAGGAGAATTGAGATTACCATAGGTGATTATTAGAGGGTATTGTTTTTAAAACTTTATCATAAACTTAACATGTCTAGAATTGAACTCTTTATTGCACACACACATACACACAGAGTCATATTTCTTATCGTAGAAAATAGCATCACCCAGTTGCCCAAACCAAAAACCTAAAAGATAACCTTACTTTTTCCTTTCCCCCTTTTATGTATGCACACTCCCAATAAATCTTACTGATGCTACCTTTCCATCACTCCTGATACCATCTGTTACATAGATGGTCTGGAGATGTCCTCTGTGTATGAGCCTAAAATGTCCCACATTGTTTCCTTCTACACAGCAGGCTGGGACCATTACCGCACAGCCTATTAGGGCCAAACTCAAATTGTCACACATCCAATTGCTTTAAATATAGTGCAAACACCAGCTTTTAGCCATTTAGAGCCTACCTCCTTCACATACTTCATTAAACTACACCTAACACAACTAATCATAAATAAGATAAACCCAATAACTTAAAAAAAAAAAAAAAAAAAAAAAAAGGCCCCAGACTGGGGCTGCCCTCTGGAGCTTTCTGAACTAGAAACTCCCTTCTTGGTCTTGAGTAATATCACCTAGACATGCAAGCCTCTTATTTCCCCTCCTCTCTCCCCTACTTGATATTGGATAGACATGGACTGCTTGACTCAGAAGGGTTTTTTTTCCAGTTCTCATCTATTCCCCAAGGTCTCCTGGTAGGATTAGCTTTCTTCATGCTGATTTCAGTTTTATAATGTCAGCTTCACAAAACCCTGATACTACTGTACTTTCAACTAGTTCCTGGCTTTATTATGCCAATGGAGTAAAATAAATAAATGAATAAATAAGCCTCAAGATACACATGACCTATCAAATTTAAAATAACTAGATGATAAGTTTAACTTTAAAATCTCAACTACTACATGCTAATTTTTCTTTTACAACCTATCTCAAAAATATACAACCTCTGCGTATCATGCAGTAAGAAGCCAGTAGTAAGACTTTTAAATGAGATTATTTCTTTAAGTAATGGAAAGAACAAGTGACTGCTGAGCCCAATTTTGTCCTGAAAGCACAGATTCTAGAGTGGCCCATCAGATACCTTTTGCTCACTCTCTCTCCACACACATAGAATATGTTTTATACATGCATTATATGTTTTCTGTGTGTGTGCATTCACGTGTCATTGTGTATGCACATTTAATAAAAAATAATTCAGAGCCTTTCTCTCAAATTCAGTTTCTTGAACTTTTATCATTTGTACTCTGAATCCATGTGAATGGGATGGGTTACCTTAGACCACCCCAGCTACTTGTGGAGGGGAGAGGAGTGTGTTGCTACATTTAGTTCATTTTAGTAGCTGCTCTGCTTTCCCCCGAGAGCTGCCCCCCAGAGTCACCCTGCAGGGATGGCAGAACCATCTGTTTTGCATTTCACTCTGCTCATAGCACAGTGTTCTATTTCAGCTTTCTGTGCACTGGATCCGACTGATGACATTTGAGGTGGCTTCGACCCATAGTGATGAGGATCGCAGAAGATGATGGGCTCGTTAAGCACATCTCATTTTAGACAAACTGCAAGTGGCATTTTGTTTATATGGTTCATTTCGCCAACAAATTAGATTTCAAACTGATTGCTTTCCAAAATGGCTTTGTTCATCAATTCTAAGACCAGGCAATTACAATCAGAATCCTAGTAATTAATGGTCTCCTATATTAAAAATGTTTTTTAAACAGCAAGGCACTCATGAATTTCAACAGAATGTAAAATCTATTCTTGCTCTTTTAATCCTCTCAAGCACTGTACAGTGTAGAAATGAAGTAAAGGTCTTTGCACAACTTTACTGAGTAAAAAAGAAGATAGGACACCCTCAAAACAAAGGCATATAAGTCACTCAGGTCTCTTTATCATGAAGCAACTAAAGGCCCAGAAGAATAAGAATAAAAAGTTTAACATCCTGGACCACTGGGAACAATGGTATTGAATTGTGATTGAATATTATTTGAGTCATTTTACTCAAAATACAATTTCTAGTCTGTGGCATTTTCATTTATTTGAATTCGTGCTCAAGGTGTGTAATTTAGTAGCATTACCTCTCATTCTTCAAGTTTATTTTGAAAAGTAAGATTATTTATGTTGCATTTCTGAAATCAAATTAGGAAATGAAGAAGTGTAATAGAGAACATCCATGAGGTTTTCTTAAACTTTCGTTGGCCAACGTGTATAGTAAATAGCTACAGCTTTTTACTGCCAGGAATGGCACAGATTCCTCGTAGAATCATTGTCCAGTTCAAATCTTACCTACAACACTAAAATCCTGATGATTTTGGATAATTTTCACAATCTTTTTGTTGTAAAATAAAACATAAGTTCAGATAACCATGTAAATAAAATGTATAGCTTAATTACTATTACATGGAAACCACCCAGGACAAGAAATAGTTGCTTCCTATTTGAAAAGCCCCTTTCATGGGCCCCATCCCCATCATATCCTCTTCTTCTCATCCTCCCAACTAACTATTATCCTGGCTTTTCTAGTAATTACTTCCCTATATTTTAAAAAATAGCTAAATCATCCAAATGGACATCCCTAGTCTTGGGATTCAGCCATTTATCCAAGATTTGGAAAAGTTATTTCACGTCTCCAAATTCTAAACTTATACTGGGAATCTGTAAAACTCAGATCATTTAGCTCCCAGGTGTGTCTATATATGTATGGACCTAGCTCAGCACAGAGAAGGTGCTCATCCGTGCTTTCCTTTATCCCTGCTCTCTTACTAGAAAGGCAAAATGGCTTGCAGAGAAGACAGCAAGGACAAAGGTCAGCCTCCAAAGAAAAAGGAAAATCCATGAAAGTCTTGCATAAAAGAGCAACACAGTGAATTCAATATTGATTGGCACATTTTGAAGGAAGAATCATGAAAATCCTCATCAATCTAGCAAGTCGTGAAAATATCAATTCAGAAATGAAAGACTTTTCACTCTGGCACATGTTCTCTTAGACCCCCAGGCTCCTGAGGCATGATTTTTATCTCAACTCTTTCTATAACAGATGGTGAGCTCCTTGAAAACTGGGGATTTCTGACTTGGAAAGAATAAATCATCCTTGAACTCAAACCTCTCTCCATATTGTAAAGATGGAGTCATAACATTTAAACAAAGAGTAATTTTCTCAAGGTCGAATCACAGAAACTCAGGATTCCATTTCTGATTTTTCTGACCAACTCAAGTAGTTTCTCTCCAGAAGCACTGTATTCATTCTGTTATTTTTCTGATCTAAAATCTTGCTGTAGTTTCTCAGCCCTACTGAATGAAGTCCAATCATCTTTCTCAGACATTCTTATTAGTGTCTGTCCTCTGACATTCTGATAGGTAAGATCACACTTTCTTCCATTGGTTTGTTTTTCAGAGGGAAAGAATGTTCTAGCAGCCTCCTCTCTGCTTAACAAGAGGAGTTTCTGAGGCAGATTCTTTACTGAGCAGTGTGGTGAGTGTCAAGCTTCAAACAGGAAGCATACTGGGGCTCTGGGTTTAAGGGAGATGCCGGGGTCTACTAGGATGCTGCCGGAACTAGTATTAGTGGAGAAGTCTAGAGGGTTAGCCTTGAGAAAGAGTGGAGAGATGAGGTGGTTAGCATTAGAAAAGAGATCTGGAAGAATCTCTCCATGGTGTCTTCAGAAAACATCCATTTCCTGCTTGTATATTACAGGGGAACAATAATCTCTGAGAGGCATCAAAGAATAGAGTGCTGCCTCAAGAACGACATAAACACAGAGGCTACCCAAGGGAAATCAGGACAATTGTTAACTCTGGACCTTTCACTTCCTTTATTCATACTCTTTGCTGCACAAAAATATTCCTTCCCCTCTGCCTCTACAGATGCTTGTAAGTATGCAAATATAATTCATGAATGCCTATACATCTTTGTAGCCAGCACTGTTCAAACTTCATGCATATTGTCAATTAATTCTCACGATGCCTTCAAATACTTTTATTATTCCCATTTTACAGATGAGGCTCAGCGAGATTAAGTGGTCTCCCCAAGACACACAACTAGTAAGCCATAAAGTGGAAATGTAGACTCAGGCAGCCTGGCTCCAGAGCCCATGCTCTTAACCACCACAGTCTCTTGCCTCTTTGATATCATGGTACATGTCAATCAGTTATCCTTCCACGTGAATATGTTTATCTTCTCAATTTAGTGACAGGCTCCCCAAGAGTAAGTAGTTTGTCTTTTTCTTTGATTACCCTCTACAGATCTTCTTGACCCGACTCTCTTATTGAGGTAAGGAGTTTGCTTGGATTATTAATCCAAATATTTAAAGTTAAAATAACTATTGTAACAAATGAAGCCTGATTTCATATGCCAACATGAAAGCAGAGCTTGTCCGAATGAAGTTAAATAATTTGTCTCAGGACAAAGAACCAGTGTTAAGTGCTAAGAGATTTTTTTTTTTAATCCAAGACTCTACTCTATGGCCCAAATTCCTACCTACCCTGCAACTTTATATTATAAACTTTTCTTAAGCCATCACCCTTCAGACAAGAGAGCAAAATATTACATTACCTGATTAAGGAGGATGATATGTAAGAGGATAAATTTTTACGATTTTAATATTATTTATTCAAAAGTATGTATTGAGTGTTCCTATGAACTACTAAAATGTAGCGTACCTGGCCGCTAGAGATACTTTCCTACATTTATAAGCTCTAGGGAAGTAGAATTTGAAATCGTGTAAAGGAAGACCATGGCTAACAAATGAAAATGTCTGAAAGTGTCAAGAGGTGCTGAAATGTGAATGTGCTCTGTGACGTTATGAATCCCTTAGTGGCAAAGGTTTGAAGCACAGGTATCCAGATAATAATCCTCTGGAAATAATGCCAGTGTGGACTACATGCTTTGGGCAGAGGACTGAGCCACAGTTCCTTTCCATGCCAGCCCTAACAGTTTATAATTTTAATATTTTAACACAATCTAATGCACATAAAGGACATTTAACAAATGCCACTGGACCGTGACAATTAGACACACACACACACACACATCAATAGCACTGTATACATAAAATAATGCTAAGAACGTTATGCATGTCTTAGCAGTGTCATGCATTTAAATTCCTGTCTTCCTGAATGGTTATAGCAATCCTTCCTATAATTTAAATTCAAATTGACAATATTTGAATTTCTTGTTAGAAACAATAATTTTCTGACAAATGATTCTTCATTTGCCTGAATAGCATAAACTCATATATTTCTTTCACCACCAACCAAAATTTATACTTTCTTTCCAAATTAATGTCTCCATTTGTATTCTAAAGACTACCATGTTACACGAGGAAACTAAGTGCTTACCACTTTGAATTGGTTTAATGTCCCTTACCGTTCCCTCTACTGAGCTTTTAAGATTTCTAGAAAGGGAATGCAAATTAAATTGTGTGAGGTAGAGATAAATGCCTCTTTCATTCATAATAAATTGATCTAAAAAGCTTACTGATCATCCAAATGCTACATCTGGACTTGTTGTTATCACATGGAAATTCATTATAGAAAATATACTATGCAGATTAAGATGGCTAATGCAGCGTGTAAACTATAATTTCTGCTATGATTTAGTATTATACTTTCTCATCGAAGGGAAGATTGCCTTGACAGGCATTCCTCAGCTGCCTCATGTTCTTGCATTGAACCCAAAGTATTTGGGACAAATATTTGTAGGAAATACCTACATGGAAAAGCATGTTCATGAGGTCATATTATTTGCCTAATTCCTGAAAAATAAACACTGCTTTGGTCTACAGGACACTCTCTTACCCAGCTACTAAGTGAGACACTAGCCAGAAACTCAGGTTTTTGATGCATGTCAAATGGCTATGTCACTCATGAGCCTCTGACACAGTGTTGTCCAAAAGAAATAAATGTGAGCCACAAATACAGGACACATGTAATTTTTTAATTTGGTAGTGACATTAAAAACAGTAGAAGTAGTATGGAAACCAATATGACAATAAATTATATTAAAAAATAAAATAAAAAATAGAAACAGTAGAAGTAAACAGTTGAGAATAGTGTTAATATATTTTACTTAGCTCCATATATGCAGAATATTTTTATTCAATGTATCATCATAAAAATATTAATGCTACCTTTTACCTACTTTTTTGTAATAAATCTTTGAAATCTGGTATGGATTTACACTAAGAGTACATTTCAGTTTGGACTAGCCACATTTCAAGTGCTCAGAGCCTACCTGTGGCCCACAGCTACTTCAAATCCCAGCTCCCTCATACTTATAAACAAGGGCAGCTCATGGGCCAGACACCACAGCTCTGAGAGCTATGTTTTCCAGATTTCAGTGATCACCAGCTCCTACTTTTCAGCCCTTTTTCTTGTGGCAGATCATGATAACAGGCACCCGCGTCGTCATCATTTCACTCTTGAAAAGTGAGAAGCCATACTCGCAGAATATTGAAGTTTCCAATCGCAGTAACGAGTGGGTGTAAAAGAAGTTTGGATTTTTACTACCTAAATTCTCACACTTCAGGGGGACGGAGCAAGCAGGTCTTCTCAACCTCCCCTAATTTCATGGCTATGGGTGGTCAATCAGTTAGACCAGACCCTGTCGATCCCATCTTTGGTTCCGAGGGTCTTCTTGATTTTCTTTTTTGTTTTTTTTTTTCTTCACCCCACTAACTGGGCCACAGGATCCTAGTGAAGCCCAGCTCTGTACCGCAAAATGCCACCTGCAAATGAGGAAGATTGAAATCTTCGCCCGGCTCTGCTCTTTACGTTCATTCCTCAAATCCTGGTGTCCTTAGACTCAACTGTAAAGAGAAATTTATTCATCAGAGGTCTCCCCGTGGTCCACAGTGATGTATATGGCCCACTGATGTTCTCAGTACAACCTGTAGGGTATTATATAACTTGAATTAGTTGACAATACTTAAAAATCAGGAGACTTCAAAAGAATCAGATTCATCATTTTTGTGTGTGAAGAATTATATCCAGTGATCCTGTGTCCCAATTCTTGCATGGGACCTTAACATTCTAAACTTGTGTCCCAACTCATTCCTTTGATTTGACCCATTGAGAACTCTGGAATCATGTATGTTCCTTGCTGGGTATGCTTGTGTTATTGGATTTGGACTGCTGAGCACTGCCAGGGACAGGGTCAAGCCTTTCCATCTTACTTATCCTGCCCATGGTTCACTGTCAGGCTGTCCCTGCCTCTGTGCTGAGCCCTGACAGCAATGACACTGATGACTTGGCCTGCGATAATTATTCTTCCTTGGTCACCAAAGTGCTCATGAAACAAAGCCATGATTAATCTCTGCTATAGAACTTACTCAAGAATCAATGGCCATGCTGTTATTGAATTATATGTGAAATGAAGCACGAACACAACAAAGAGACATAATTCTTGATCAGAATTATGTACAAAACCTTATTGCGTTGGGCAGTTAATATTCAGCCTGCACCTGGAAATTCAATAATCTAGGCCTGTGCAAATCCTAAAAATCCAGCTTCTTAAACCTCACATTTGGTTCCTAAATCCTCACTTTGCTCCTCTGCCTAACTTGCAGGAAACCTGATTATTGAATTAATATTCCTGTATTTGTCAAACTGCCTACATTAGTTTCCCAGGGCTGCCATAATAAAGTCCCACAAATTGGAGGCTTCAAATGATGAGAATTGATTCTCCCACAGTTCTGGAGGTCAGGAGTCTGAAATCAAGGTGTTAGTAAGGCCATACTCTCTCTAAAAGTTCTACCAGAAATTCCATTTATACCACTTCCAGCTTATATTCTATATTGTTTAAGAGTCTTGCTCTTAGATATTAGAGTAAAAAGACTCTGGTTCAAATCCTTACTTCATTATGTACTAGCTTTGCAAACTTGGAAGGGAGCTTCACCTCTTTGAGCTTTTAGTTTCTTCACTCTGAATTAAGTTGAAAGATGGTAATCACCTCGCAAGGCTGCTGTGAATTTAAATGAGATGATGCATATAAGCCACTTGGAACAGAGCCTAGTACATAGTAAAAGTTCAAAAAAAATTCACAGCCTTCATTATTGGGGACATAATTTTTAGAGCTATCTTTATAAACTTGAATTGTAAGCTCTTTGGAACCGTGCCTGTAATCTGATCTCTATTAACATGCTATGATGCACAGACAAATACTTAATACACCAAAACACTCATTAACTGAAACCCATGTAATTAGAATTAAACCATAGCTATTTTTTAGGAGTCACTGTAAAGAACTTTTGTGCAACTATTATTACCAAATTATTCTCTGTAGTATAGAACTGTAGAACTGTTCTCTGTAGTATAACTATACTGAAAACATCAAAGTCAAAAGTACCAAAAACCTATTAGGCTTGTACATGAGTGCCTCTGGCATTCACTGTACCTTCCTCAATGAAACAACTTTAATTCCCTCTCCTTGGTGAATATATGTCAGGTTGTGTGATTCTTTCTACCTCTAAACTCCACTCCACTTAATATCTTGCCAGATATTCAAAATTTCCCATGTTTCGTGATTTTTGGACTGTGGCTTGTAACCTATTAGGACACAATTAAATCAATTCAATTAGGAGGCAAAGAGTTTTTTTAAAAATAAAATCCAGTAGAATAGGAGGGAATAAAACAGAAAACAAGACAATATATGAGTGGATAAGTTAGGATAAATGGGAATAAATATTGCTTTGTGAAACTTTTGTTTCTGTTTTATACATACATATGCATAAATATGTCTGTGTGTTCTAGTAGGTTATATAAAATGTATCCCTCACTAGCAGTTCAGGCATTTGCTAACAGACAGCCAGTGTAGACATTGTACGTGAGTTCAGGCATATGCTAACAGACAGCCAGTGTAGACATTGTACGTGTATATTCCACACTGTGGCAGATCACATTTTTGGCCTTCCTGGTTTTTTTTCTCTTTTTTCAATTTTCTGTTTTATTTTGAAGGTTTTCAAACCTACAGGAAGAACAGTACAATGCATACCCCATATTCTTTATGTGGACTCATCAATTTTTAGGATTTTGATGCTTTGGCATTTCCTCTGTCTCTAATTACATACTCATTATTGCTATTCTTCTTCTTAATCTTAGTATTATCGTGCTGGGCTACTGAGAGTAAATTATAAGTATCGTGAGCCTTCACCACTAAATACTCGGTGTATTATCTTCTAAGAACAAGGACATTCTCTTACCTAACCACAGTACAATTACCAAATTCAAGAAATCTAATATTAAAAATAAAATGCTATTATCTAACATACAGCATCAAGTTTTGCCAATGTCCCCAATAATGTCTTTTTTTTAGGAACTTTCATTTTTTGTGGGGGTGGGGGGTTCAAGATCCAACCCAGGATTATGCTCACATTTAGTTGTCTGGTCTTTTTTTTTATCTCCTTTAATTCTAGAACAGTTCCTCAGGGCTCAGTGTGCCATATCCCTTTCTGCTGCCACACGTACTTTCATCTAATGGTTTTGATGATTCTTCCTGATCAATTATGGCTCTGGTGGAAAGTTAGTTTTTATACATTCAAAGAATAGAATATATGTACACATGACACATATGTGTCATGTGATTTATGTGCTTTACATCTAATCTTTGCAATAGCTGTGAAAAGCAATCTCCATTAAATAATAAAAAAAAACAGGATCTCTCTAAATTTAACCCAGGGTCATGTAGGTTGGTATATCGTAGAGCTAGTATTTGAATCCAGAGCACTTTCCAGTATATCATCCTGCGTCTGATAGGCATTGATTTAAACTGATTTTGTCTGATGTTAGTAAGTTGCCCCACTCTCCTTTGGTTACTATTTCCACAGAATATCCTTATTCAAAATCCTTCCACTTTCCATCTATTTGTACCTTCGGACCTAAAGTGAGTCTCTTATAGACAGAATGGAGTTGGATCATGTGTTGTTGGTGTTTAAATTTATTCTGCCAATCTCTGTGTTTTTATTTCTCGGAGTTTAAAAACACGGAGAGTTTATTCTATTCACATTTAAAGCAACTACTGAACTGAGAACAAACTGAGGGTTGATGGGGGGTGGGAGGGAGGGCAGGGTGGGTGATGGGTATTGAGGAGGGCACCTTTTGGGATGAGCACTGGGTGTTGTATGGAAACCAATTTGACAGTAAATTTCATATATTAAAAAATAAAAAAAATAAATAAAATAAAGCAACTACTGATAAGAAGGCATTTATTTCTATCATATTGCTATTTGTTTTCTATATGCCAACGGGGGCTTTTAGTCCTCATTTCCTTTTTGCTGTCTTCTTTTGTGTTTAGCTGAGTTTTTGCATGAAGTGGTTAAATTTCTTTTTCACTTCCTTTTGTATCTATCCTTCCTTTATTTTATTTTTGGTTCCCCATGGGGATTACACTCGACATCCTGAAATTAGAACACTCTAATTTGAACCTATACTAGCTTAACTTCAACAACATACAAAAATTCTGCTTCATTAACAGCTGTGTCTCTATCTTTTTCAGTTCTTAATATCACAAAATGCCATCTTTATCAGTGTGGCCAAAAACATACACTAATAACTTTTAATGCACTATTCTCTTATGGAGAAAACAGGGACACCTGTGTGGCTCAGTCAGTTAAATGTCCCACTCTTGGTTTCGGCTCAAGTCATGATCCCACGGTTCGTGAGTTCAAGTCCCAGTTGGGGTCTGTGCTGACAGTGCAGATCTGCTTGGGATTTTCTCTCTCCCACTCTTCCTACCCCTCCCCAGCTCTCTCTATCTCTCTCTGTCTCTCTCTCAAAAAAAAATACATAAACTTAAAAAATATGTAGAAAACAAAATGTGGAGTGACAAACTGAAGTTATAATAATACTAGCTTGCAGGCTAATGATTTTCTTTGATGTTTTGGTCCCTTACACACAAAACAAAAAGTGGAGTTACTCACCATTGTTAAAATACAAGATTTTATAACTGCCCATGTACTTAACTTCACTCTGCTCTTTATTTCTTCTTTGACTCCAGTTTACTGTCCAGTGTCCTTTCCTCTCAATCTACACAACACCCTTCAGCATTTTCTGATGTCAGGTCTAGTGACAGTGAATTCTCTCAGCTTTTGTTTACCTGGGAATGTCCTTAATTTCTCCCTTACTTTTAGAGGACAACTTTGTTGGATTCAGGATTCTTGGTGGACAGTTTTTCCTATAGTAGTTTGAGTATATCAGCCTTGTGATTTTTTTGTTGAAAACAGAACATTTGAATCTAATAATGTGGTTAATTCTGGAATCAGATTCTCCCTCTTCCCCAGGGTTTGCTGGGTTTGGTGTGTATGTTTTGTTTTGTTTTGTTTGTTTGTTTATTATTATGGCTTCTCTGCACTGCATATCCATCTTGAGGTGTAAAACTTAAGGTCTTTTCAGAGCCTGTGCCTTCCCTTAGGTATATGTGGTCACTTTCTACTTTCCCCCATATACAGAATTGCTTAGTCTTCAGTGTCTGACTCCGAAAAGGGGAAAAGAGAAAAATGAAGGACCAGGAGTAGGGAGGTCCCGGCCTTTTACATTCCATGGAAGTCACTTCAGCCAGAGAGGGGCCTGCAACAATGGGTCAGGTGCAAAATCATGGCCACCACCCTGTCTTCACCTCTGTCATCAGGAGCAGCAACAAATGATCAGAGCACAAGTCCTGGATATTTGGAAGACAGTGTTCTTTCCACACACCCTGGCTCCTGAAAACTGCTGCAAGCTGTTCCAGGAACAACTGCACAGCTGCCTGCCACATGGCTGGATTTGGGGAATGGGTAGCAACTACTGTTCTAACAGCTGAAATTGACTGAAATTAATCACAATTTACTGTTCAAGTCTTCCCCTGGAAGTTGCAAGCCTTCAACAGACTCCCGAATTCCAAAATAGTTCTGTTAGACAGATCCTGCCAAGGCAATTGTTGTCTACATGGGGAGCCAGATTCCTGGTGCTTTCTAATCTGCCATCTTCCCAGAATTCTCCTCTTCTCAATTCTTCACTCTTCCCTATATTCATGTCCTTTGTAATGTTACTTTACAATACCTCCCACTGAAGAGATGGAATATATTTCCACATTAATTTGGATTAGGCATTTGACTTCATTTGAGGATTCAAATAAGTCAGAAAGTGTGGTGTGCTAATTTTGAGTCTAAGATCTTAAGAAAAGTGTGAGTTTCTAAGGCATTCTTTTGAGCATCTGCTATCTCCATAAGAACATTTCCAGGCTGGTCCCAGGAAGGAGATGAGAAAGATGTGATACAAAGCTCTGTTCTGTAATTGGGGCCAGCCATGATCAGCTACCTATCTCCTGATGTGTTCCTGAATACAGCCAAGATCATCAGAGCCTCTCAGCCAAGCCTATCCTATGCCAGTCATTCTCCACTCAACCCACAAACTTGTGAGCTAAATAAAAACTTGTTATTCTATAGTATTAAGGTTTTGTGGCTACTTATAAAGACAGTATTACTGCAGCATAAATAATAAACGCACAAACAGCCCCCAAAGAATTGTTGTGCCTTTGCTTTCCAACATTCACAACTTATTATACCCTTTTCCTTTGTTTCTCCACTGCTGGTGTTTTCCCCAAGAATTCTTCTTGCAGACCTAAACACTTGTTTCACTGTGTTTCCATAACACCAATCACATAACCACGTTTTCAAGGACAATGCATTGCAATTTTATCTGTTCTCCTCCACCTCTCTCCGTACTGTTATTGCTTCCCTCGACTCCCACACTAGATTATGACCCACTCCTAGTGGAGAATTAATGTGGTACAGTGGTTAATAGCACAGGTTTTGAATGGAGACAGGCCCTGGTTATATGCCTTTTCGAGCTGTGGGAAACAGAGCATGTGTATTAATCTCGTCGAGCCTCTTATCTACAATGCACATAGTATAATCAGCTTCTAATTTACGTGGTTTTTGTGAATACCAAATGAGATAGGATGGATAAAGAGTCCAGACCATGACTGACATTTAATAAATTATTAATAGCATTTACTTATCTTTATAATCATAGGATTTAGCATATTGACTGTAGAACCATAAAAATGTTCAATATATTGAACCAAAAGTTGGTAAATTTAGAAAACAGGGAGAATAAGCCACATGTCATCAGGATTCAGATACAAAAAAAATTAAGATAAATTCATAAGAACATAATCCCAAGGCATTCTAGGGTAAAATAGAATCAGAATAGATTTTTAGGTTTTGATTTTGGATATAATTTAAAGTTTTTACTTTTTGAAAAATAGTAATTTTTCTTTTGTTGTGTTTCTTTTTTCCTTTTTTCCTAACATCCAAGAAAGATGAAGATCCAGGAAAAGCAAAAATCAGTTGACAAAGATTTAACTTTTTACTTAGAATATTATGTATTAATTTTTTCAAAAGAGTAAAATTAAATTAGGAGGAAAATCTATGTCAATAAAATATTCATTTTTCCCTCTTTTTCTACTTAGTGATTTATGCTTAAACTTTAGAAGAAATATAACATTGAGAAATGCTCTGATAGGGAAAACATGGGCTCTGAAGTCAAAACAAACCTGATGTTGAATCTCAACTTTCTATTTAGTTATTTTGTGTACTGGAGAAAGCTACTCAACCTCTTGAACCTTAGTTTCTTTACCCCTAAATTTTGCATAGAGTTGCTGTAATAATTAAGTTTGACAAAGAATTTAAAGTGCCCCTATAATAGAACGATTGGACCCAATCCTTCACCACTTCCCCCATCTACACTTTTGCCATGTCCTCAGGAAGACTGTGCATCTCTCATGTACTTTTAGCTTGGCTATAACTGGCTTTGGTCAAGACACAGGTGGGTAGATGTGATAAATATTCCATTTCTGAGCCTAGGTCCTCAGTGGACCTAGTACATTTCTTTTTGTGTTCTTGTGCTACTGCCATTGTCATGAGAAGAACATGCCTCAACTAGCTTACTGGTCAAAGGAGAATGAAAGTCACATGAAGTAGAACTGCTCCTATCACTTCACTGATTTGCAGCTTGCAACAGGGCTGCCCAGCAGAGCCCAGCATAGATCAAGAGTACCACCAGCACTGACTAGCAGATGCTTGAGAATAAATGACTAAGTCACTGGTATCAGGATAATTTCTTATGCAGCTGTATTGTTGCAAGAGCTAACCAATACAATTCCCAACACTGTGGCAGACACATACTAAGTGTTTGATAAATATCCGTTCTCTGCTAACATAACAATATGTCATTTGACATTATAATTTACTCTCATTAAACACCAAAGAGAAAAACTCCTTTCATTTTACATGGTTTGTTTTGAAGGCCAATTACTAACACAAATATGTGAAATAAAATACTAAGTAAAAATGTAAAGGTGACAAGCTTGAGATTCTTGGTTTTATCTGGTTAGTCTCAGTGTCCTATTGACCCCTAATCATTATTCTGCTCACTAAACCATTACAGGCTAAAAAAAATAGTATAATAGTATGAACACAGTATGGGATAAATTTAAATCATACCCATACCCATTAAGCGGTGACCACAATACCCATTAAACTGATGATATATAGTTTCAGGGATTTGGATACAAGCTCCCAGTATATTTTACATACACTCTTTAAATCATATCAGTAAGTGAAATATAATGTATTTATTTCCCCACCCAAGTGGAATTTGAACCACAAATGGCAGGTGATAGATTCACATTTCACTAATATAATCCTCCACACAACTCCGTTTTCTCAAAACATAAGCGCCTAACACCTGAAGACTTGAAGTGCTTTTTTTGCTTGCCTCTCAGCTTTTTCCATTCTTTCTCCAAGATACACAATGAAAAAGCATGCCAAGTCTCAGGTTCCCTCTGAGACCTGATAGAAGAGTAATTTCTCATGATCCATCACTTAAGTACTCTTCAATTTGGTGTCTAAAAATGCCTCAAATAAATATCCCCACTCCAAATCCAGATTAAAAATCACTCCTCTTGCCCTCAACAATTTCCTTTAGCAACAGAAGTATGCACAGTTTGACAAGTAATATCAAAGAAAGAACCTATGGGGAAAAAGTCTAGGAAGTGCTCAGCAATGCTGTATTTATTTGGTTGATTTCCTACCAGAAAACCTAAGCCAAAGAACAGAACTATGATTTTTAAATGCCCCATGACAACTTTCGCAATAAGAAAGTTCTTTACCTAATTCTATCCAACGCTTCCTTTGAAAACTAAGTTCTGCTCATTTGCACTACTCTGTACCATATTCACTAAGTAGATTGAAATATAGTATTTAAAAAGTCCTCAAATTTAAAAGGATAGCTGAAATAACGGAGTCTCCACTTGACACTTTCTTTCTTCCTTTATACTTACATGGTATAATACATGATTCATTCACTTGACAAATATGCAAACATCTATCATGTCCATGCATCATTTAGATACTGAGGAGTCGACAGTGTCACAGAGGAGTTATGCATTAATCAAAAGATCAGAGAAAAGGGGAGCCTGGGTGGCTCAGTTGGTTAAGCATCTGACTTAGGCTCAGGTCATGATCTCACGGTTTATGAGTTTGAGCCCCGCGTCGGGCTCTGTGCTGACAGCTCAGAGTCTGAAGCCTGCTTCACATTCTATGTCTCCTTCTCTCTGCCCCTCCCCCACTCACGCTCTGTCTCTTTCTGTCTCAAAAATAAACATTAAAAAAATTTTAAATCAGAGAAAAAATATAAAATTAAAACTATAACAAATACAATGAAAGAAAGGTGCATGGTATTGTGGGAGTATATAATGGCTTGACCTAGTTTGAGACTCTGGAGAAGCCTTCTATGTAGAAGTGATGTTGGAGCTAACATATAAGAAATAAGTAGATGTTATCCCAGTAAAAGAGTTGTGCAACGGGGTCCTCCCAAGTGGAACCATCAGCATAAACAAAGTAGGTAGTTTATTCTAGTAACTAAATGAAAAAGCCCACTGTGGCTAGAAGAGAGTGTTAGAGACAACAGCAGGAAATGAGGCGGTATGTGAGTCAGAGAACTGACCAGCAACATGCTCATGTTGAATGTGGCCCTCCAGATCTACTCTACAGCCTTCTCTGCTAAACCTTGTGCCTTAGAAGATGCAACTTTGAGAACTCCACCACTGAGCTGCCTTGCCTGCTAGCTTCCAGCTATGTCCAGCACATGTGTCCTGATGAGAGAACACATGTTATTTGTTATAGTTCAAATAAGACATGACATAGCTTGGACAGGAAAATAATGGCAGAAATATAGAGAAGTTTGTGAACTCAAGATGGGGAAAAAGCATTCCGGGGTGGGAGTCTTAACATTTCATGCATGCAACTTGATGGAAGGCAACATCATGGATTGAGGAAAGCACCTGGAAAAAAAATCCAGGTTTGCAGATGACAATCAGGCATTTGTCTTTGGATGTGTTCAATCAGAGGTAGCTTTGAGACATCCAAGTGGAGACGTGAAACAGATAGTTGATACAAAGATCTGAAACTAACGAAAGGTCAGAACTTGGGGGGTTTATATTCGGGAGGTGTTAGCATATGGTGATGATTAAAACTGTAGTTGTATGTGAGGCTTTCCGCAGGGTGAGAATAAGGTACAGGCCCAGCTCTAAGGGAACTCTACCATACACTGGCCAGTTAAAAGAAAACAAACTTAGATTAAAAAAAAAGGAATAGCAGAGACTCAGTGGGTATATGTGACACCAGGGAAAGATGGTATCACAGAAGATAAGGAAACAGAGTATATAAAACAGTGAGAATCATATATCTCCAGCTGACTGAAAATATGTGAAAAAATATTCTTCTTACTGTGTCATTATAGTCCCTTGCTTTTTCAGGGAATAAATGTTATGTTTTAAAGGAAGGTGTCTTCTATGTCAGAGAGCAATTCTACTGCACTTAGATTTTGATTTTGACCCTTCCTGTTGTCTGCCTTAAAAGAAGATCGTTTTCATACTTCTTACCTGTAATAAAGTCCCATGCTGTGTCCTGCTGCTTCTGGCTATTATTCCTCACCCCAAACAGAACTATAAATTGGATCCAGCACTAGGGACTTGAATTCCGGTTTACGTAGGTCTTATTCTAACAAACTTCTGCCTGCACATAAAGAAAAAACAAACACACGGAGGTCAACTTTTCCAAGGATACACACTTAAAAAATCGAAGAGTTGGATTATAACTAATACTTTCTGATTTTTAAATTCTCTCTTGCATGACACATTAAGGCCACACCATAAATACTCAATGGTACTCTCTCCCAACCCTCCATATTGCAAGCAAGATGTAATAAAAACAAAAACTCAGTAATCGGGAGACAGAAAACACACAAATTGTAAAGCTCAAAAATCCAAAACTGTAAAATCATAGATTAATAATGACAGCAGCCTTAATCTCATCCTTTGAAAAACATGCCAAAAATATCACCAACTGGGTGGCTTAAACCACAGGCATTGAGTTCTCAGAGTTTGGGAGTCGGGGAAGCCTATGACAAAGGTCCTGGCAGGATCCACTGTCTGGTGAGATCCTGCTTCCTGACTTGCCAGTGGTCACCTTCTCCTTCCTTCCTCCCATGGTGGGGAGCAGAGAACTGTATAGCAAGTTTATCTGTCTCTTTTTATACAGGCACTGATGAGGGCAGAGCCCTCACCACCTAAGCCTCCTAACATCCCCACCTCTTAATATCATCACACTGGGGATTAGGATTTCAACATACGAGTTTGGGGACGGGGAGTGGGAGCACAAGCATTTGGTTCTTAGTAGCTTTTAATATCCTTAAAGATAGTTCTTATAACTTTTCCAAACTCGTAAAAACCACTTCTCATTGTCAATAGTGCAGACTGCTTCAGTGCTGTAATGTGATTGCACGGTCAACTTGCCTGTGGCTCAGGGCACCAAAACAAATCTACTTTTGTTCACACTTCCTTTGTTTTGTGGACAAATTGGTCACCTACCAAAACCAAGCAAGAAAAACAACCTGTGGTCTTGCTACAGAACGTATTTGAATAAGCTTGTTTTAGTGTCTCTGTTTCACTTGCTTCTTTATTCACATAAGGTTCTTTCATAGCAGTTGCTTTTGCTCTAATGAAGAGTGGGTGAACATCAGGGCATTCCTCTGACAGTGCAGAATGGCTGGGCTACTTCAACATTAGGCCAATGGATCTGGTGTCACAATTTAATTAAACCAACTAATGTTATCATGAGCGCCATGTGAGGGCTGTGTTCTCCACAGCTATGGAGAACCTAATTATTAAACCCCTCCCCCCGACCATTGGCTGACAAACAACATTGTGCCTGAGGAGTAGTGTTTTACATGGCATTTGGTTTTGTTTATACATGGTGTTTGTTTTACCGTACGCGAACATTATAAGGCTGTGATAAATTGAGGTCTATCTCAGTTTTTAGATTATAATTATCTAAACTGAACTGAAATGGAAAAAGTTTATCAAACACAATATGACAAATTAACCCAAGGAGTGGCTGCCTCGTTGGAAATTAAATGAACCAACAACAGGCAAAATTTAACAGAAATTAGCAGTCAAATTACGACATGTGATTGGTGGACTGTGAGTTGCTATGGTAATAGTACCAAAGATGAGTATCCTTAAACCTTATGATGATCTACTAGTTGTCATTATTTTATTAGGCCAGTGCTACTGCAAGTCAAACTAACACAAACCACCGTCTCTTGTTTTGCTTTGGATCATGGTCAAATACAAGGATTTTTCCATGCCTCCCACAGTTTAGTGCCTAACTGTTCTCAATCAGGAGGAAGACTGAGGAACAAAGTAGGCCATGTACTGTAGGACAACCCCACCTGGGAGGCTGAGGCCTTGGCCACTTGTCTTGGGATTGTTTTTCCTTCACCTGTGAACACATAGTTCTGAAGAAGTGTCACAAGGGCAGCAGGATAGAGAAGACCTACAGTGTCACAGTCCTAGGAGTCAATTTATATAAATTACAATCAAGGGGGAAATAAAAGATGTGCTACAGTAAAAGACATGCTTATATGACATCATGAAAATTTTTGCGTGCTTTCGTTTTTGTAACATTTCTACAAGATTAAGAGGTCCATCTTTCAGTGATCCAAATGTAAAAAAAGAAAGTTTAATTGGATATCCACCTTGTCAAACATCCTATAAAGAAGGGACAGAGGCAGTTCATGTCAGATGAAAAAAACAGGGACCAGACCATATCCATGTAGCTCAAGATCACCTTCTCAAGCAGGCAAGTGTGGAAGGACAGAGTCTCCAGTTCTGCTCAGGCCATTTGTCTTAGTTTCCTAGGACTGCCATAACAAAGTACCACAAACTAGGTGCCTTAACACAACATAAACTGATTGACAGTTCTGGAGGCAAGCAGCCCAAATTCAACATACCAGCAGGATTGGTTCCCTCTGAGGGCTCTGAGTGACACTTTTTCATGCTTCTTCCTGGCTTCTGATAACGGTTGGCAATCCTTGTCATTCCTTAGGTTATAGACACGTCACTCCAATCTCTACCTCTGACTTTACATGGCTTTCTTCCTATGTTTCTCTCTCTCCCCCTTTTATAAGGAGAGGAGTCGTATTTGAGTAGGGCGCACCCTACTCCAGCATAATCTCATTTTAATTAATTATATTCGCTACAGCTCTATTCCCAAATAAGGTGACATTCTGAGGTTCTGGGTGTTGACACTTCAAAATATCTTTTAAGGGGACACAATTCAACCTACAAATACCATTTCAGCAATTCTAAAGAAGGATCTCACCAGAAAATGGCTGAGAAACTAGTGCAGGCAAAATCTGATTTTTACCTTCTATTTTCTTAAATAAAAGACAAAATTTGTTGAAAAACAGCTGTTTTTCTAACATCCGACATAAAGAATTGAAACCTCAATTCACTGAATTTATAAGGAAATACTAGGGGTGCCTGGGTGGCTCAGTCAGTAAAGCATTCAATTTTGGCTTAGGTCATGATCTAGCAGTTCATGAGTTCGAGCCCTGCATTGGGCTCTGTGCTGACAGCTTGGAGTCTGGAGCCTGCTTCAGATTCTGTGTCTTCCTCTCTCTCTCTGTCCCTCCCCCGCTCATATTCTCTCTCTCTCTCTGAAAAAAAATGCACATTTAAAACAAAATTTTTATAAGGAAATACTAACCACTTTATGGCCTGACAAGATGGAAGTCTTCCCTGATCTTTGGCAAAAATATTCCCTGAAATAAAAAATTCATCCCATGGAATAATCTTGTGTTACTTATCTTCCATGGTGAATCTGAGTGTTAACTCTACAGAAGTATCTCAATAAATGTGTCTTAAATATTCTAATCCAATATGGTCTCCCTTTATTAAGAACTATGTAATTGCCAAAGGTGGTTTCTACAGCTACCTATGGAATTCTTGGGAACTCAAAATGCCAATTTAAAGTATTATATAGTGCTTGACCCTGTATTTAATAAGCCAGATTATTGTGTCTGATTGAGTCTAGCTGAGACATTAACAAATACGAGTTATAAGTCAGGCCACAGAAATATTAGAAAGTATATCCCTCTCCTAAGACAAGTTTGTCTCAATAAAACAAGCCTAGACGTGGATTACCATGTCTGTACCTAATATTAAATTACCAGAATACCTTGTCGGGCTATTTCACCTTCCAGTATCTGGTGCCTAAAGAATCTTAGCAAGCAGCTGAGGGATAATACCTTCTAGAGAGCTAGTCAGCAGAGGGATTTCTGCTTTGCCAAATTTAGTGCCAAGAGCCCAGGTCTCCCTAATTGTAATCGTAATTCTCTGTAAGTCAGTCGATGACTCTCCTGACTGTCTTCAAGACTCTGACTCCCTGCCTCAAAAACCAAAGGTCAAAGGAGGGCCCATTAGCAGTTCTGGCTGCATTCAGGCACCAAGAACAGCAGGGTTTTCCTGATTAGAAGCATAGGGCAGACTGACTTATATGTTCAGATATATAGCCAAATGTGTTGGAAAGAGAAAAGATACAGCAAACAAGGCCCCCTGCTAATATCTCCAGCCTGATCTCTCATCACTTCCTGCTTCTCAACCTTTGCTCCAGTAAGATTGAATTTCACCCAGATCACCAAAGTTGACGCATTCACTCATTCTGCTTCTTGTTCACATTCTTTCCTACCTCTGGGTCTTTACACACTTACTCCCTGCTGTTACTAATGCCTTTATGAATCTTGCTTTACTTACAAAATATCAATATGTCCTTCAGAACTTGGATAAGTGTAGCTTTTCTCAAAAATGGTCACTGCTCTCCAAATCTGTGCCAGGTGCTGTTTCTCTATGCTCCCAATGGCTTCCTATACTGGGATCACTTGAAGCACTCACCACACTGTATATTGTAATTGCTTGCATCTTCTACTGCCTCCCTCACTGGATTTGAGGTCCTTGAAAACAACAACTATGTCATACTTACCTTTGTACCCTTAGCAACTAAGATAGTGACTGTCCCATAATAAATGGTCAATGAACATTTATTAAATGAATCACAAAATAGACGCTAATTTTGGAACCAGAAAACAAGTAACGTAGTTCTAGCTTAAATTCTTCAGGACATCGTGATCATTGTTGTCACATTCATGACCTCAGCAAACTCAGCCATGACTTCTTTGTTTTTCATACTTCTGCTTTCATGAACTTCTTCTTCTCTTTTCAGTTATAAGGTAAAGTTAATTCCACCAGCATGGTGGTTGGTAGGAAAGTCTATCATACATAATGTATATGAAGGAGGTTTATAAAATGTGAAATGCTATAGAAATTCAAGTTACTGTTGATCTTTGGTAGAAAGTAGAGAAAAGAGTGGCTGAGTGTCTGCAAATACAACTTTATTGTAGGCAGTATATTACATCAGGGTAACCTGGCACATCCACTCTCCTCTTTCCTTTCCTTTCTACCAAGTATGAGAGGCATGGTGTAGGAAGACACACTGGGGAATGACTATTTTGGTCTGGGCACCAATAAATCCCTTGCAATATTTCTCAGACAATACCGTGTTAGTTTCCATTACTGGGACTTTTCCTGACTGGAATTTGAATAAGGTTTATTTACTTAGAGCTCAAATTTGGGGGAAAAACACTATTATTTTCACTGAAACATTTAAAATTGAACATTATAACACACACATATAGGTTTTGCCTTTGACCATCAATGAATCTTCTAACAAGAATATGGTGAACGTATACCTGCAGAGATGAAGCTGTTTTCTTCTCCCCTTACTGAATATCCAAGTTTCACAAATTCCCTCTGCAAGTGCCCAGTTTATAAACACCTTTCTCCTTGATGCTTTCTCTGGAATTCTTGGAGATTAAAGGCTGGTTTCTGGCACAAGTACTGCCAGAAAAGCTTTTCTCATACAAGAAAAAAAGCAGAGTGTATCTTTGGTATATCCTGGTTTCTTTCCATTAAAGTATCTTTCACTAATATCAGGATGAAAGTCATTAAATTACATCAAAACTAACCCCGTGCTATTTGGCAAAAACAGTACAAATAAGCTGCCAAACATTGGTTGGTGTGTACTAAGGAAGGATCTAGAAATTTCAAACAAGGCACTGGTGAGAAACCAGGGGGGAAACACTGACAGATTGCTTTCATCAATCTCTAGAGTCTGCCCCTTCTGCAAATCTCCTTTAGCCAATCAATGGTGTTAAAGAAAGGCTCTAAGAGCATGCATTTAACTGTTGATTTATGCAGATCATGATAAATAAGCAATGCTCTATAAAGGATTGGGAAAAGAACCATTTCAAAGCTTAGACATAGAAACTATGGCAGCATATAAACCTGTGCCAACTCAATTGAGTAGTCTAATACAGAAAAGAAATCCAGTTCATGAGCCAAGATGACAACTAACACACACACACACATGCATACACACATATACACACATGTAGAAACACACACACACACACACACACACACATATATATACACACACACAGACATACATATACACAGAACACATACACACACATACTCGTGAGGTGAAAAGTCAAGAAAATTCCTCAAAATACTTTTTATTATTGCCTGACTGCTGCTGCCGCCAATAAAAACTTTTCGATGTAATTTATCCTCACCAACACAGATGATGTGATTAAAATAAAGGAGCAGCTGGATACCTCGGAAGATGGGGGAAAACCATGCAGTGCAGTGGAAAGAGCCAGGCACTTAGATTTAGAAGAGCAGGGTCTTAATTCTTGCTTCCCAGTAGTGGCTTATGTATCAGACACTGGATGTAAATCAAAGTCAAAAGTGGGAAGCCTTTTATGTACACTGCCTTAGAATAGTAGCCTAATGTTTGGACTGCTCAGTTTTTTTAAAATTAATGTGAATTTGGCTGAAATCTGAGCCCTTAAGTCCTATTGTCTTATGCCAGGATCTTTGCCTATATCATGTAAATATCTGAATCTGTGACTGCTGATTTAAATTAACCAAGTCTAAATTTCTTCATTGTAAAATACTGTGGGTGGAGGCTTAGATAATTCCTATGTGACCTTTTAGTCCTAGAATTATTTAGAGATACATACAAAGCATGGCCATTCTGACATATTCTGGGAAAAGAAAAATGATACAATCGTAATACAATATCCCAGTCTCTAAGCCAATCAAGAAAATACAAATGGTATAAAAGTAAACTTTTGATTTCATTTGTAGTCCACCAATTTTAAGACACATGCATTTTTAAAGTGGGAAGGAAGTCACTGAAAGAAAAACATTAGAAATGAAAGTAACAAACTGATAACCCCACTGCAACTGCAAAAACAAAACATCGAATAAATGTGGTGCCATAACTGTAAATCAGTAAATACTTATATCAAATGAATACCAACATCAACTACAAAATAGAAGAATATATAAAATTCTAAACACAGATCTACCTGGAGAATGGGCATGAACATTGAGTCGGAAGCCAACATTAGGGAAACCATTTCCTTCTCTGTATCCAGTCTTTCTTTATAAAGTTAGGAATTTGGTAAATGATCTTTAAATTCCGGCTCTAACAATCTATAAAAGACTAGAGCCAGCATCGGTTTCCTTCACCCTGAGTATTGTTTAATCCTGCTTCAAGGAATTCATCTAAATGCAATTCATGCTTGATTTTCATTCATAAGGAGCTCCATGGTCTACATAGACTCTAATTGGAAAATTAGTATTGTTTCAAAAGCACCAGCTAAGTCTCAAAATGAGATGCCCTCAGTATGACATGCATATCTAATTTCTTCCACGGCTGCATAAAGTAAGCAAGAAAAGCATTCTCAACCACTCCTGACAGCTTTTATCACAGGCTATTCAACAAATGTTTTCTGTCCACTTGTCCAAGAAAGCTGATTAGACAAAACAGCCGGTGGAGGCACAAAGAACAACATTCATTACTTACCAAGGGAATAGAAAAGACATTTAAAATGAATGAATAGCAGACACAAAAATGATGCCTGGAAGAATTACATACACATTTTTTTGTGTGTGAAATTGTCAGGAGTGTGGTATACTACAATCTTAGAAGCTGATTTTCCATTGCATTGCAGGGATAGGTGTGATTCTTTGGTTTTAAATTAAATGTATCTGATACAGGCTCCCACTGAATACAAAATTCTGATCTGCGTATTTCCCAGGTCACTGCTCTTAAGATGATTTCTCAGAAGATATCTACACGGTCTGGAATGTTCAAAGGACTTATTAGCCTCCATTAAGGAAAGGTATTTGGAAGCCCTGGATCTTGTCTTACTTCTTATAATCAGTCTGCTCCTTTCAAGGGGAGGGAAGGGTTATTGGTGATTAATATGCAGAAAAGAGTCCACTCTCTGTCCCTTTCTCTCCAACACACACACAAGGGAAGGTTGGTGTTCATCCTAAAGTTTCAAATCCCCATGTCTTCATCTCCTAGAGTATTCCTGCATTATAGTGAGAAATTCTCAGCTTAGTTGAACATCTCCCAATGCCTTTTGCTTTATCTTTTCTACCTCACATTCCAGTTTCCCATGTCGTCTACCTGTCTGGCAGTATGTCTGGCAGTCAGTGAACAGATGAGGTTTGACTGGGGAGGGAGCAAAAGAGTTAAGGAAAAGAGCGAGGAGGTGGGCTGTGAGCTTTGTGTCGGAGGGGCAAATCATTCCTCGGCCATGCCCGCCTACGTTGAAGGTCACCTGTGAATTTAGGTAGGGAGTCAAGCCAACTCACCCTGCCATTCCCATTCCGGCTCAACTATTACTAAACAAAACCAGGAAGGACCTTAGCACTTTTAGAGGCCAGCTTAAGGGTCGCCAAGGAAACTTCTGTGAGATTTTGTTTTTATGATAAATGGGATTTTAACTACAGAATCATCTTAGAATCAGCCTCCTAGCTGATTTCTACAGATTGGTTTATTTTTATTTTTTATTTTTAAATTTACATCCAAGTTAGTTAGCCTATAGAGCAACAATGATTTAAGGAATCTACTCCTGTTTATTGTTTCCTTTACACGAGAAGTGAAAAACGGGTCTGCAGTCAGACTACATGGATTCAGATCTGAGCTCTACTAGGAAACAGCTCTGAAAACGTGAACCAGTGAGTTAGCCTCTCTGTGCTTCAGCCTTCTCATCTGTAAAATGTCACTGGCTATCGTATTTCATTTATAGGGTATTAAACACATGTCTTGTTGCAATTGCTGAATGTATGTTGATTATTACCCTTATGCTTCCATACACCAAGAGTATCATTAAGTAGGGGTAGTTGAAATGACCTACAACTTTGAAGGCACCATAACCAGTTTGGATGTAAGATATTTTATTACATATGTACATGTACATATATATTACTATATATTATGCATGTATAATGTGATACACACATATGTGTGTACATGTGATACACATACATACACACTCCAAACATTCTCAATCAGAAAATAATAAAAGTGAAACCTAACTTTTCTTGGTTTTCTAAGGGTAGACTCCCATTATTTTCTCTAAATATATTACCATAACATCTTCATCTGAGAGGAGGCAGTTCTATTGCACTCCGAATAGCAAACCATGTTTACTAGAGAACGTCTTCTCTCAAGATCCCCCCTATCATCTATAAATGATGCAGGTTTATCTTTGGAATGTATTAACGTTTAAATGAATACACTAAACAAAAAGGTGAGGTTGATCAGATAATCTGCATCCTCCTTCTTCTTTTTTTTTTTTTTTCAACGTTTTTTTTTTTTTTTTTTATTTTTTTTTATTTATTTTTGGGACAGAGAGAGACAGAGCATGAACGGGGGAGGGGCAGAGAGAGAGGGAGACACAGAATCGGAAACAGGCTCCAGGCTCCGAGCCATCAGCCCAGAGCCTGACGCGGGGCTCGAACTCACGGACCGCGAGATCGTGACCTGGCTGAAGTCGGACGCTTAACCGACTGCGCCACCCAGGCGCCCCCCTCCTTCTTCTTTTGATACTCTAATCCTATCCAGAAAAAAAAAAATTAACATTTGAATCTCTCTGTATAAAAGCATTCTGTATATATCATCTTACTTGCTCCTCAGTGAATGCAAAGGAATTTAAATTCAACTAATATCTATGGCAGACTCACTATGAACTCATTACTCTGCTATTTGTATTTTAATTGTCACCTTTTACCTTCAAAACAAATTGCAAGGAATGTCCCCCTTTCTCAGTGGAGGACACTGAGGCACAAAGGTTAAATGATTTGCTCTAGCTCACACAGACTATCTGGGGCACTGGCTGTGTAGTGTTGGCCAGGCCTGGGTCTCGTGCTCTCCCCTAGATCTGGAGGGTGAATCTACCTGCATCATGTACATGAAAAACAGTAGAGAGAATGTTCTTCAGAAAGAAGAAATGGGTCATTTTACCTGAAAGAGAGACCTAGTCAGACAAAAATCACATGCTTACTCTAGTTATGAACATACAGCCTTCTCCTTCCCATCCTTCTCTACTGTCAAGTAAATCTTCTAAAGAATCATTCACTAAAACAAAGTCTTTCAGTGACTCAATTAGAATATAAAATCAAAATGTCTGAACCTATGACCCTTTTTGCTCTGGCCCCATTGATCTTTCCAGTCTCATACACTCTCCCTCCCTCTAGTGCTCACTGAGCCTATGTCAAGAAGTCCTACATGCTGCTTCGTGCATCCTATCCTTTGTGCTCCTTCTTCTATCCTGTGATTTTGTCCCTCTTTCCCTGTATGGTGAAGCATACTCTTCCTTTTTGTGTCTGTCCATGTGTCATTTTCTTGGTGTCTTCCTCCCTGGAGAGCTTAGCTCATCCTTCTTGTTCCCACATCACCTTCCCAGCCTCTGGGTGGGCACAGATCAGTCACAATAAGTCAGATGAATATTTGTAGGATCCTAACTCCCTCCTCCATACCCCACTACACTGTGAGTTTCTATTTATTTAGAGAGTTCACACCGGGAGAGGGGCAGAGGGAGAGAGAGAGGGAGGGAGGGAGGGACAGAGAAAGAGAGAGAGAGAGGGAGAGAGAATTCTAAGCAGGCTCCACACTCAGCATGGAGTCTGATGTGGGGCTCAATCCCACAACCCCAGATCATCACCTGAGCTGAAATCAAGAGTTGGACGCTCAAATGACTGAGCCACTGAGGCGACCCCACTGTGAGTTTCTTAAATAAACTTTTCTCGTGTATTTTGGTAGTTTTGGAGCCTAGCACAGAATCTATAGTAAAATGAGTGCCTCAAAAATATTTTCAGAGTTTATGATTAACTGATAGAATGAATGAATGAATGAAGGAAGGAATGAAGGTATGAATAAGTACATTTGTGTATGTGATCTGAATTGACTCCTAACATTGGCTAATCTTCCTCTTTCAAATTTCTTTGTTGAAAGGAAATACTTTGAGACCAACTCAAAAGGGATATTAATATCAAATATTTTAGAAACAGTCAAAGGCTTCATGAACTTGGGGGCATTTTCCAACCATATGCTTTTCATCTCCTGGTTCAGCTGATATAGTATGGAAGTAATTGAATAGCCACTCTTTTCTGGGATGTCAACATACATTTATCAAGGTTTCCAGGCGGTTAGTTTCTCCTTTGAAATTTTAAAAGATGTGACTCTTGGCAATACAACATAAACATTAGATTATTTTCCCAATTTTTGCTTAAGAACTATCATTTGATTCATCTGCCAAGATAACTTCATTATGTCCTTGGGGCAATTCAATACACCAGCTATTTGTGTCTCCATTTTTCACATTCACCAAGCAAGAACTCCAAATCTTAAAAGAATCCAGCACAAACCTTTAGGAGGTGGAGTCAAAAGGTAGGGCAGAGGGAGAGCATTAACTATTGTGGGTTCTCAGAGGCTTATTAAAAACAAGATACAATATTCCCATTCATTGTAACAACTTCTCTCTCTTGTCTTTTCTTCTTCCTGTCACTGAGTTTTGAATTAATCTAGGTTTTATACCAACTCTATCGTTTCAGACATCAGCCATAGTTCGTCAATCACACAATGCCTTGAATACTGGCTTGTAGTATGCATGGGTCATCTTTGACCATAACAAATGTACTGTCCCAGCCACACCCTATTTTAATTACAAAGCATAGAATCTTAAGGCTGGGTTGGCAAGAGAAAGAAGATCCTGGACTTGGGCATATCAGGACTGAAAGGAATGAGGGCAGAGGCCCAAATCACATTGTCATGAGGAAGACCAGATCAGGGCTGCATTTCTTAGGAGGCTGGGTTGCTGAATCCATGGGACCACAGGAGTATCCTAACAGGGACAGCTTCACAAATGTGTGTATTACTGAGATTTCTGAGAGATTCGTCTGAGTTGAATCAGCCTTGCATTCATTATCCAGGGGTTTAAGAAAGTGGCTCCCCTCACTGAGGGTGACAGGAGGGAATTGGGCCCTAGATATACTGGGCCAGTAAAAGGTCTCCCACAGCAGAATTTCATGCTGGAGAAAGTTGTCCATAATAGTGACAGAAACTGAAACCTGTTAAGGAAACCCAAACTGACTCAGCAAAAGTACAAATTCATGTAGAATTTCTCCAGACTGCCACAGGGAGGTAATGCACAGAAAAGGGTTTAGAACTGGCCTTCGAGGCTGGTTCTTTAACTTACCATATGTATAACTTGGAAAAATCACTTAACCTCTTTTATGCCTCAGGTTTATGTCAAACAGGATGATTTCAGCAGCAACTAACCAATCAAAACAAAAACTCTGACCCAGTTTGACGTTTAAAGACAGTAAATGCATTGGCTCATCAAATCAGAAGCCCTCCTTAGTCGCATCATGGTGGCAAAATGTCTGCAGCCGTTTCTGACTTTGTATCTGCTCACTATTAAATTGAGAGGAAATTTGCTTCAGGATCTCTCTTTTCAGAGCGAGAAAGATCTTTTTCCCTGGGAGCTTCCAGCAAACCTTCAGCCCAAAATGGGTCACATGCCTATTCCTAAACCAGTTCCTAAGACCAGGCAATGCCACGAGCTTAACATCTTAGGCCTGAATTCCTGGACAAACCATTGGCAAGGGATGGCGCTATTGTTAAACCAATGGTTAGATCTCCCAGAACCGGGGATGGCCTCAATTTTCATGGGGGTATTTGGTCTATGTTGGGAAAGGTGAATATCTGAACCAACTAGATACATAGAAAGGAAGCAATGGGAAGCAGAATTTAGATAGGAAGCTAAGAATAACACTGACAAGGTTCCTTATCTAGAAAAGGGGGATAATGATAATATTGTCCACCTTGGAAGCTGTTGGGAGGATTAAATGAGCTAATTCATAGAAAGCATGTAGCTCGATAAATGTGGTGGTGGGTGTTTCTGTTACTATTATTGCTACTCTTGTTTCCCTCACTCTGTATCTTTCCTGCTGCATTTTGCTCTTCCTCCACCTGCTTTATCCCTGGCGTTTGAGTCTCTGTCCATTCTCTTTTAATCAGATCATCTATTTGGTTGTTGACACTAGGTTTGCACATTTGTATTTAATTGAGGGACAAGTACACCGGCATCATCCTTTAAAAATAAAGGCTCTAATCTCATCAAAGTCAACAAACACTTACTGATGTCTCTTGATAGTAGGAACAATGAGGGACACAAAATTGAACAAGACAAAGCCACTGAGTTCGCAGAGTTCATAATACTGATGTCCAGCAGTGTGACTGGCACATGGTACCCAGTAAACTTTGTTGAATTAAATTGATGTTTAATGGGAGAAACGTATGTGTGCAAGTAATCGATGTAAGTCAAGCTGTGATAAGTACCATAATAGAGATATAAATCAGGCATTTTAGAAGTTGGTAACAGTGGAGGTAGAAATATTAATTCACACTGGGATGTTATTTGGAAAGATTTCTTTGACGAGTAGAAGTCTGAAGCAGAGGGTAAAGAATTCTAGCACAAGTTTAGGCCAATGAATGTATGTGCTCAATTTCCAACCACCAGATGTATTCTTGTATCCCATCTGTCCATTCTACACATGAAATAAATTTAGACAGTTAAACTTTATCAATTGCTTATCTTGGAAGGTTTTCTGATTTTGGTTGGATAAAAATTGATGTTCAGGGAAGTTTTCACTAAATATCACATATTCTGCCTATTAAGTAATAAGTTCTAAAACAGAATACCAGATGAAAGGCATTTGAGAACCAGGATCCAAAATTGCTCTCCACTGCATGTATGTATAATTTCTTGATGAGGCAAGGCAATGTCTGACATAGTTTCCTGTGGTCTTCAGAATTTGCTTTTTCAGCCCACACAATCCTGCTATTTATTACTTCACATTTAGTTTGCTTTCAGTAATGAAAAAGATTTAAAGATAACAAGATGAATACTTGGAGGTTATAGAAAACCTGGCTTCACTTTCAAGCCAGAAATAACTTGTAGCACAAGTTAGCAACTCCAAAAAACAGAGTTAATAAGGGAGAAATAAGCATAGCTTTGTGATTTTAACTAAGTGACCATTGCTGTGATAACAACATTGCCACCAACTGGTGTAATTTTTTTATCATTCATTATCATGACTAGCAGAAGGCATATTGTACGAATATAGACAGCATAGGAAGAGGTCCAACTGGCAATTGTTGAATCTCAACACATTATGCATGGCAGTGAAAAAACAAAATGGATTTCAATTCTCCAGACACTCATCTCTGTAGTATATTTTAACAACAAAAGACAAAGCCTCTAGTTCTGAGCATACCAAGTATGTTTTCGTAATTTTTGTCTCTGTGCAATTTTCTATTTTTCTTAATAAAGCAGGTGGTTAAAAAAAAAGGAAACCCTGGCATAGACTGATCTCCATAATGTTTTGACAACATTTGTTATAAGTATGATTCCTATCACATGAGATATTTAAAATATTATTCTCATTCTGTCATAAAAGTGAAATCTTTTTTTTTCTTACACATAAAATAAGAAATATGGTTAAATTCAGGAAATTTGTCCAAGGAACATAATAATTTTCTTGAGATATCAGATTTGGTATTTTCTCTTGGAAATCCAAACCCAACGCCGAGTTTGTGAGTGATAAAGACAAACCAACGTGACTACAAACAACTACATTAACAATACAAGTCTGTATTTGTTTCATTGTATAAAATAAGGTAACATGATGTATAATTTGTAAGGAAAAGATTAAGAAGTCGAGTATCTGCAAGGCACCCGTTGTTAGAGGCTCTAAGTGGAAAATATAAAACTATAATGCCTTTTGAGTTTTTTTAATAGTTTCCATGGTAATCACTCTTCAAAATACATGAAAAAAACACTGAGATTGACGAGAGAAGACAGAAAAGGTTGCCATGAGTAGCATCCTGAGCCTTCTATTCCCTGGCATGTGTGCAGAAATGTGTGTACTCCTCTCCTCTCTTCTTCCCTTTCCAGCTGTGACACATACACACTCACGTTGAGTATATGTGGGCACAGACACACCACTTCTGGATTTGAATTCACAATGACTTGAGAATCACAGGTAAAGAAGCACTGGTATCCATTAGCAAAGAAGGCTGCTTGTTGAGACCTGGGTTTAGAATACTAAATATATTATTCCATATACTCCATCCAGATAATATTTAACATAAACAAGTGGAATATTAAATAGACTAAGATCTCTCAAGCAGTTAGATTTTATTTCGGAGTCCAGAGTCCAGACTGTCTTATCCATCTTCATGAACAATCAGAGATATCTTCAGCCAGAGGATAGGGTCTCAGAATCTTGGTTGGGACGTGGGACACGATGCTAACAGTTTATAGATTATAGAGTTAAAGGTCTTTAACCAGTCAATAGTTACTGAGAACATATGCATGGTAGGTATTGTTTTAGGTTCTGGAAATATCAGTTAACAAAACAGAAAAAAAAAAGACCTCTTATCCTCACAAAACTGTAGTCTAAAGAAGAGAGATGGGTAGGGGCACCTGGGTGGCTCAGTTGGTTGAGTGTCCAACTTCGTCTCAGGTCATGATCTCGCGGTTCGTTGGTTCAGGCCCCATGTGGGGCTCTGTGCCAAAAGCTTGGAGCCTTAAACCTACTTTGGATTCTGTGTCTCCCTCTCTCTGCCCCTCCCTCACTCAAGCTCTGTCTCTCTCTCTCTCTCAAAAATAAACATTAAAAAAAAATTTAAGACTTGTTAATTGTATTTGTTGGATGATCCATGTTTATCAATTACTGAGAGGGATACCCTAAAAATTGCTCATTCTAATGAGGAATTGTTCAATTTCTCTGTCAATTTCTTCTTGTTTACATTGTAATGCCCATCCAATATTTGAACCGAGCACATAAAAATGTTTTCTGTTAATTAAATGTCTTACAACTTTGTGCCTTGAGTAATTTCCAAGGACACAGAAGAAGAGGGGGTATGTTCCATAAAACAGCACATCTTGGCTGCTCCACCTCTAGGACTGTCATTAAGCCCCTCTCCTTTCCTTCACTGAGAGGCAGAGCCAACCGCTGAGGTGAGGGCTAGAATTTTTGCTCTACTCCCCAGACACAAATTCTGCCTTCAGTACCATGGCTTTCCTAGTAGGGGGCATTCTCCCAGCGGACAAAAGATCTCTTCTTATCTCAATTAAGGAAAATGATGATTAGACCCATGCAGCAGTCCAGAGCACACACGCAGGACGGGAACATCGGATGCTCCCGGAGTGGAGCCCCAGCTCCACCCCACCCCCACTACTTAGTCACCTTCTTTCCACAAGCTTCACTACACACGATTCTAAATTGAGGGAAATACACCTGCGTCGACTGGAATGATCTGAAGGAAGTCTCTAACAGAGCCCCTGCCACAATACAGACACTGAAAAACCTCAGCTGCTATTGTTTCTCTATCATTTGTTTTAGTTGAGAGACTGAGGTTTGGGGTAGAGAGGGGAGAGGCATACAAACTCCTCCATCTGTCTGAGAACTGTAAGAAATCAGTGGATTCCCACTGAGTCCTGGGCCACAGGTCCTCAGCGGTGGCTCAACGCCACTCGTAAGTGAAACCATCTTACCCCAGCCGTGGGAGGGGCACGTACTGTTTCCATCCAACCCCATGACACACCGAGTCACCAATTTGTTCAGACAAACAAGGCAGCAGCATGAAAAATGCAGGTATTTGCCATGACTCTCCCCAGAAAGTAGCTCCACCTGAATTCCATGCTCAATTTCCACATCTGAAATGCACGATATATGCATGAAGGGAAGATGTGACTATAGCTCAGGCTGCAGTATTGTATTAAACAATACGTATAGATGTTCTCACAATTCCAAAGGCTGGAAGTCTGAGTTCAGGGTACCAGCATGTTCCAGTTCTGGTGAGGGCCTTTGGCTTGGTTCGCAGCTGGCCACCTTTTCACTGTGTCCTCACGTGGCAGAGAGAGAGGGAATGCAAGCTCTCTGGTGTATTTTCGTATTAGGGTTCTAATCCCATCATAAAGGGTCTACCCTCATGACCTCACCTAAACCTAATTATCTCACTAAGACCCCTGTCTCCCCATATCATCACATTGAGGGTTAGGGCTTCAATATATGAATTGTGGTGGAACACAACTTAGTCCATAGCAGGGACCAAATAATGTCTCCGTTTCACCTTTCATCCAAAAAAGTCCTATGTTGAGAGAGGTTCTGGAAGATGGCGGCGTAGGAGGACGCTGGGCTCACCGCACGTCCTGCTGATCACTTAGATTCCACCTACACCTGCCTAAAGAACCCAGAAAACCGCCAGAGGATTAGCAGAAGGGAGTCTCCGGAGTCAAGCGCAGACTAGAGGCCCACGGAAGAGGGTAGGAAGGGCGGCGAGGCGGTGCGCGCTCCACGGACTGGCGGGAGGGAGCCGGGGCGGAGGGGCGGCTCGCCGGCCAAGCAGAGCCCCCGAGTCTGGCTGGCAAAAGCGGAGGGGCCGGACGGACTGTGTTCCGACAGCAAGCGCGACTTAGCGTCTGGGAGGTCAGAAGTTAACAGCTCTGCTCGGAAAGCGGGAAGGCTGGAGGACAAAGGGAGGGAGAGCTGCTGAGCCCCCGGACGGCAGAGCTCACCTTGGCGGGGAACAAAGGCGCTCGCCAGCGCCATCTCCCCCGCCCATCCCCCAGCCAAACTCCCAAAGGGAACCAGTTCCTGCCAGGGAACTTGCTCGCTCCTCTGCGCAAACACCCAACTCTGTGCTTCTGCGGAGCCAAACCTCCGGCAGCGGATCTGACTCCCTCCCGCTGCCACAGGGCCCCTCCTGAAGTGGATCACCTAAGGAGAAGCAAGCTAAGCCTGCCCCTCCTGCCCCCGTGCACCTTGCCTACCCACCCCAGCTAATACGCCAGATCCCCAGCACCACAAGCCTGGCAGTGTGCAAGTAGCTCAGACGGGCCACGCCACCCCACAGTGAATCCCGCCCCTAGGAGAGGGGAAGAGAAGGCACACACCAGTCTGACTGTGGCCCCAGCGGTGGGCTGGGGGCAGACATCAGGTCGGACTGCGGCCCCGCCCACCAACTCCAGTTATACACCACAGCACAGGGGAAGTGCCCTGCAGGTCCTCACCACTCCAGGGACTATCCAAAATGACCAAACGCAAGAATTCCCCTCAGAAGAATCTCCAGGAAATAACAACAGCTAATGAACTGATCAAAAAGGATTTAAATAATATAACAGAAAGTGAATTTAGAATAATAGTCATAAAATTAATCGCTGGGCTTGAAAACAGTATACAGGACAGCAGAGAATCTCTTGCCACAGAGATCAAGGGACTAAGGAACAGTCACGAGGAGCTGAAAAACGCTTTAAACGAAATGCAAAACAAAATGGAAACCACAACGGCTCGGCTTTAAGAGGCAGAGGAGAGAATAGGTGAACTAGAAGATAAAGTTATGGAGAAAGAGGAAGCTGAAAGAAAGATAAAAAAATTCAGGAGTATGAGGGGAAAATTAGAGAACTAAGTGATACACTAAAAAGAAATAATATACGCATAATTGGTATCCCAGAGGAGGAAGAGAGAGGGAAAGGTGCTGAAGGGGTACTTGAAGAAATTATAGCTGAGAACTTCCCTGAACTGGGGAAGGAAAAAGGCATTGAAATCCAAGAGGCACAGAGAACTCCCTTCAGACGTAACTTGAATCGATCTTCTGCATGACATATCATAGTGAAACTGGCAAAATACAAGGATAAAGAGAAAATTCTGAAAGCAGCAAGGGATAAACGTGCCCTCACATATAAAGGGAGACCTATAAGACTCGTGACTGATCTCTCCTTTGAAACTTGGCAGGCCAGAAAGGCTTGGCACGATATTTTCAGTGTGCTAAACAGGAAAAATATGCAGCCGAGAATCCTTTATCCAGCAAGTCTGTCATTTAGAATAGAAGGAGAGATAAAGGTCTTCCCAAACAAACAAAAACTGAAGGAATTTGTCACCACGAAACCAGCCCTACAAGAGATCCTAAGGGGGATCCTGTGAGACAAAGTACCAGAGACATCACTACAAGCATAAAACATACAGACATCACAATGACTCTAAACCCGTATCTTTCTATAATAACACTGAATGTAAATGGATTAAATGCGCCAACTAAAAGACATAGGGTATCAGAATGGACAAAAAAGTCCTATGTTGTATTTGTTGCATATGTTACAGGCCTGTCTAAACCCGCCAACCTATTTTTTTGTCCTTTAAGCAAACAATACAGACAAGCTTAGAAAGTTAATTTTAAAATTTTGATTAACTTAAACTGAGGGATGCTGTAGCAGGTGTCCAACATTTAATTAGAATGCCTTTAAAGAATTCAGAAAATATATGTATCCAAGAATTACTTTTTTCTACCAGAAAACCATAGAGAAAGACATTCACAACTTCTTTAACTACATGTGCTTTTAAATCAAACACCTGTAAAAAGTGACAATACATAAAAGCCATGTCACTTCAGATCTAAAATGTTATTTATTGATTTTTCTCTGACCTTGCTCCAAATTATATTCCAATTTATGAGAAAGCATATGTTGCCTGGACCCTGGCTAGTAAGGGTTTAGGGAAGAGTGCAGCAAGGAAAAAGAGCCCACTGCAGACACCTTCTTTGTCTCTGAATTCCTGTAGGAATATGTCCATCACCTGTCCTAGGGCATGTATCACTTTATCTCTGATATTGAAGGTATTTGTATGTGGCTGACAATTTCATGTCCCAGTAGGTAGAGGAAATGACTATAGAAAAGAGCTTATATTTGACCAAGGAGGAGGAATTGGTTGGTGAAGTGGATGTGACAGGAACCTGGGAAGAAAATGACCCTCTTATATATATGCTCTTCTCATTTCTATGACAATCAATTTCAAACAGTCTGTCTCAACACCCCCCAAAGCACATGGGTATTTGTCAGGTCATATTTCCTGATTTGAGTTTCAGAAAACTTCATCTCAAACTGTGTTCATTTCCCTTCTCAGTGTATTAGGTAGACTTGTTATACTAAAGAATCTAATGCAATGGCTTTCACAGTACAGATACTCAGAGAATTTGTTTTGTTAAATACATAACAACACCTGAGAACTAGGAAGGGGTGTGTGACAATGTCATCCTTTTGGTTTTCTCCTCTCAGGCAAGTGCAGTGTAAGAGAAGACTACAGAATTTCTGCCTAACTTTATCATCTCCTTTTGCTTTGGACTAATCCTTAAGGGAAAACAATCAACAAGTATCTACTGAGTAATTAATTACTCCATATACACTAGACAAGAGAGCTAACATTTTCTAGCACCTACGTGCCAGGCAATATGATTGACACTTTTGTAAATTACCTCATTTAATCTTCAAAATAAATATGCATAATGGGAATCTGTATTTTTCATGTTACAACAGAGAAAGCTAAACTTGATAGAGGTTAAGCTGAACTAGGATTGGCAACTAAGACTTTCTGACTTCCAAGCAGACACTCCAATGTTAGAAAGCACTGAGCGAATTGTCCTAAAAGGATACAAAAGCCATACTCATTTCTAAACCAAACTGAAGCTCCATAGCCTAACTAGGAAGAATCACAGACTCATCCAGATTGAGATTCAAGGATTTTAGAAAGCATCTAATCTCATGTGCTTGCTATACACATGAGGAAACCATAGGGTGGATTCACACGGTGCCTTGCCAGAAGCCACAAAGGAGTGAGGGGCAAGGTCAATCTAGAAATAGGGCCTCCTGACTCGTGTTCAGCAAGGTGACATGCATTCTCTAGCCTCTCCATGAGATTTAGACATCCCTCATTTGCCATGTTTTAAAAGCACAATGATCACGGACACAAAGATGGTGACGTATGCATGACCCCTCTCTGTTCACACTCTAGTGGGAAAGAAAAAAATTGTAACAAGTAATCACTACACAACGCTAGGCTAGACTAGAGGAAGAGAATAGGGAGTGGTGTTTGCGAGAGCATTTTTTTAGCATTCTTTGCTGCTAGTGAGCTTAATTCAACCTGATCTACTTAGGCCAAGGTCTGCTTACACCAGGTATTTTCAAGTTCAATTGCATCCTCTTAGAATGCTTTCTCCCGTTTCTGGCCAACACTTCCCAGGACAACAGCCATCACTCTGAGGAAGGTTTTCCTTGCTGCAGAACCCTGCGTTTCTCTTGCCATATTTCATTCTTCAGTCTTCCATAATCGATGGGTTCTCTGGGTTCTCCACCAGTTTCTGAGCCCTTCAAGCACGAAAATAATGTCCTGTTTGTCATTACAACCTGGTACCTAGCATTTAGTAGATGGAACGAACTCTCATCAAACCTGTTGTAAATGTCAGACGAATGATTGTGAAAAGTCATTTAGACATCTATCTTTAATTGTTACATTGATTCTATTAGTAAACTGCCTCTTAACACAGTTTTTACAATCTCTTTTTGGACACTGACCACACTCCTGATATACTAATATTCTTGTCTCAAAATCAAGGCACTGAAGTCTGCCTTTGGGACCTCCTGAGGGGAGTGTGGGAATTAATTCCCTACAAGAAACAGTCTTCAGCTAAAGGCCGAAACACTGAAACAGAAACTCACAGTAATTTTAAAATCACTGAACTGAGGGGCACTGGGTGGCTCAGTCAGTTGAGCATCTTGATTTCGGCTCAGATTGTGATCCCAGGAATACGGGATCGAGTCCTGTGTTGGACTCCGCACTGAGTATGGAGCCTGCTTGAGATTCTCTCCTTCTCTCTCTCAAACTAACAACAAACAAACAAAGTACTTAAAATCATTGAACCATGCCTTTTCCCTTGGAATATACCTCTCCTTCCCCAAAGTCGAAGAAGCCACATCCATGTTCTAATACTGATTTGTAAATACTTCTTGGAATAATAAGTTTGTTACAGGACAAAGCCTTCATGATTCTAACTGTAGCACACCTTGTCTCCTTTGACATACTACAGAATGGCTTTAAAGATTCTGATCCTTCACTTGGTTTGTTACAAAGACTAAAGAAGTCTAGGGCACCTGGGTGTCAGTCAGTTAAGCATGTGACTCTTGATTTCTGTTTAGCTCATGATCTCATGAGTTCAAGCCCAGAAGCTGGCTCTGTGCACTGAGCAAAATGAGCCTGCTTGGAGTTTCTCTCTCTCTCTCTCTCTCTCTCTCTCTCTGCCTCTCCTCTGCTCATGTTCTCTCTCAATAAATAAATAAATAAATAAATAAATAAATGCTTTAAAAATATATTTAAAAATAAGTTAATAAGTAAAAAATTTAAAAGCCTCAATTCCCATAATAGTTTCAACTCACATGTGGGAGTTTGATCTATGGTAAGTAGAAGACAACTCAGTTCCTTCTATGGTGCTCCACAGGAAATCCAATCAGGTTCATGATCCTGTTATTTTGTAGAGATTTGTTTTCTAAAGACTACATTGTCCTAAAACAGGATGAAGATTAGCTTTTGTGCAGTAGAAAGAAATTAATGTAGCTTCTATTTATACTTTTCAATTGGGAAAGTCCCTGCTCAACAAGGATAGGAAGAAGAGAAAACAGGAGGTTTCACACCTACATGTAAATGCTCTTTTACAGAAGTAACACATGTCAGTTTGCCCAACGTCATAAGCCAGAAATTGCATATGGCTATACCTAATCAGATTGCAAAGGAACAAATAAATCCTCTAACACATCGAGAAGTAGCGGGAAACCAGATATCAGGGCAAATAGTGATGTCTGCAATTCTAACCCTCATAAAGTAGAAAGGTAACTTGAAAATATTTCCTTCAAAGACATCATCGGTTAGAGATCATGCAATTCAAGCACAAAATGCAAATACAAAATGAGTAAAGAAAAAAAAATCACAGCTGTTATTCCTCCTACTATTATTAGTTTTATATTAGCAAAATAAACAATAAGTTCATAAAATTTGATAAAAAGTAAAATATCCACATACTCACATTATCAAGAAGACTTTGATATCTGTGGTCATTAATAATGATCCTCACCTTCTATGAATGTCATACGTAGGCATATTAGCCAATTTACAAGTAGAGTAATACATGTACGTGATAAATTAATGTCTATACCTATATAAAGCTCTCTCTCTATGTGTGTGCACATGTATGTGCCCATACATATGTGTACATAAATGATGTATAATAATGTAAAGAATGTAAAATACATACATGTGTGCATGAATAAACCTGAAAATATGGACCTTGGACCTTTTAGGAATGCTATTCCTGAGAAATGGTTTTATACAGAGTCCTCAGAAATGTGCTAGGTTGCTGTCAACAAGGCTAACGATAGGACAGCTTTGTGGCCAAAACATGTAGGCAAGGGTAGACAGAGGCGGCAGAATATAAAATTCTATGAGAATGATAACACACTTCTGACAACTAGTTGAAGCTACCTTTTGCTTAGGTTGTTTTATCAGCCACTGTATTTCTCTGAAAGGAAATTTGAGAGACTTGGAGAATATGTGCCCCCCTCTGGGAACATGCAAATCCTGTGCCATTTAAGGAACATTTTATTCTTCAACTTGGTCTGTTGACATCTTTTCATCAATTATATTACCCTCAAGTTGTGAAAATGACACAGTTGAAATGCCAAAGTCAACACAAGCACTGGATGTTTCTGATTTTTGGTGATTTTCCACACAGTTGGTTTTTTTCGTTGTTTTGTTTTGTTTGCTGGAAAAGGATCTAGCCAGGTTGCCTGGATGATTCTGTATGAAAATATTTTAAAAAGGAATGAAAGTGGGGAGAATGAGGAGGAGGACGAGGAGAAGGGGGAGGAGAAAGAGGAGGAGAAAGGAAGTGAGGGTGGTATAGGAGAAGAAATCTAAACTGTGTCTTAAAGGCCTCAACACTGAACATTTACAGTCACTAAGATATCCTCATCAAGCAGGTTTGAATTGTTATAATTTAATTGATAGCCTGAAAGGAACAAAGGAGGGGACAGAGGAAGGAACAAAGGGAGGAAGAAAGGAAGAATGAAATCCAATACATTTTGGGGTCCCTGGGTGGCTCAGTCAGTTGGGCACCCAACTTCGGCTCATGCCATGATCTCACAGTTTGTGAGTTCGAGCCCCAAGTCAGGCTCTGTGCTGACAGCTCAGAGCCTGGAGCCTGCTTTGAATTCTGTCTCTCCCTCTTTCTCTGCCCCTCCCTCCCCCCACATACTCTCTCTCTCTCTCTCAAAAATAAATAAACTTAAAAAAATTTTTTTAAAAAAAGAAAGAAAAGAAATCTACTACATTTTGGTAGAGATTTCTTCTGTGTGATTCTCCCAAATTGTTTTCAATAATGAAAATTTGGGGCTCAAAGGCATGGTAATAAAAACATAATATTATATAATGAAATATTATCTTACTTGTTTATTCTCCTTTTTCTTATTTTCTTCAGGACAAAATTTCAAGGACTTACTCAGGCAACTGAAACATGGCAAGACTTTTATAAATTTTTAAAATTGCATTCTTTCCATCTTCTTGATTTCCTTTTGATTGGATTTAGGAAGACAAAATACTAGATGAATCACTTGGATTATTACTGACTAGAGTCACTGTGTGTTTCTAAAATTGAAATGAAAATTATGAACAATATGATTTTCTTCATGGACCCAGTAGTTTGCCAAATAAAACAGGTAACTAGATTCTCATTACTCCAAGGCTTATGACCATGGGTGATATTAATTATAAATACCAAATCTATTGTTTGGAAACATTTTCAATTATATTTAGTATTAGTTGAAGATTCTTTAGTTCTTTCATACAAATACATACAGTATTAAGAAGCTGCTTTATTTAAATAAAGGGTAAATCACAGAACCAAAGTTGTTAGAACACAAAATCAGCAAAAATAGAAGCTTGTCTTTCCCACACTGTTTGTTTCATTGGTTATGACTCTTAATTTTAGAAGACTGTAATTTTAAGTCTTATGAAGCATGGGATTTTTTGTAAAGTCCCCAAAAATGGAATAACAGTTTTTCTCTTTTAATTTTGCCAGACTGCAGTAAGAAAACACGGGAAACCCATTAGCTCAGCAAATAGAAACATCATTCCATGTACTTAGCATCTTTGGTGGGAATTTGTGCCTCTCAGAGTAGAAATGAACATTTGATGAGGTAATCTGCTTTCTCTTATATTGAAAAACCAATCTTTCAGGCTAGAACCAGTTTTATCTGTTTGCCTTGTTTTTTAAGCAAAACAGCAGAATGTATTTTTATATTTATATTCATATTTGCACAGCCTTCTTAAATTTGGGGGGTTTTTTCCTACATAAGAAAGCTGCTATGAATAATACCTCAACTGAACAGTAAGGGATGGAAACCGAAAGTCAAATAACTTGGATTGAATGATCTTCTTTTATTGATCATGAGGATGATTTCTATTCATATCACAAGAAAAGTATTATCTGGCATTTCCAAGCTAAAACCTAAGCAAGGCATCAATCTGAGAAGGTCAGAGGCTCTTAGAGGTGGAAGGAAGCCTAGAGTACAGCCCCCGCCACTAACGCCTCTCCATGAACGGTGCATATACAACCTGGGCTAGAATCAGCTGAGGCGCAACTTAAAAAGGAACACCCTGTATCAGACATACTGAATTACAGTTTATGCCATGAGCATGCTCTCTAACATTTGAGAACAAATTTAATTTTCTTTCACATGTCAGCTCGTCAAATATTGAAGACTGAAGTTGTGTTGCTATAAAAAATTTTCTTTCTAAATATGCTGTGTCCAGGCTCACTAAAACATCTGATAGAAGATGTGCAGAGGGCCATTATTTCTCAAGACAGATTAAAGATGGAAGAGATCCGTATCAAGATGGTCATTAGTCAGAATTTATCACTCCTTGTTTCTTGGAGACTAAGAATGAAAGGCATTAAATTAGACAATGCATTCAAAACACTTAGCCAGTGTCTGGAACACAGTTAAGTCCAAGCTGTAGTTGTGGCTGTGGCAGAAACAGCAGCCGTGCCATAACAGTGGTCATGGAGGCAGTGGCATCAAAGCTGTGCTCTGCTGACTCACTCCTACCTGCCTGCCTTCCCGCCCTCCCTCCTTCCTCTCCTTCCTATCTTCTCCCTTTACATACTTTTTTGGTAATTTTTGGTTTATCCAAATCATATATACACATGGTAAAAAAAAAAAAAATCAAACATTACAGAATAGCTTTAAGAAAACAAAACTTTTGGGGCACCTGGGTGGCTAGTTGGTTAAGTATCCGACTTCAGCTCAGGTCATGATCTTACAGTTCGTGGGTTCAAGCCCCGCATCAGGCTCTGTGCTGACCACTCAGAGCCTGGAGCCTGCTTTCGATTCTGTGTCTCCCTCCCTCTCTCTCTGCCCCTCCCCTGCTCATACTCTGTCTCTCTCTCTTTCTCTCTCGAAAACAAATAAACATTAAAAAAAAAACTTTTATAAAAAGTTTATACACCTCATCAAACCACGTCAAGTTCAGCATTATTGCAAAATCCTGGAACGTGCAGCTCAGAACTTCAGTGTCTGTGCAGATCCACCTTGAGAAAGAAAGAGGCCGGGGCACCCCAAACCTCTCCTCAGCACCTAACTCCACCACCATCGTCAGAGGTGGGGGAGGATGGTGATGCCCCCACGTTAGTGCAATTGTCCCACTAATGGATCCTCAACTCATCATGCCAATTTTAGGGCTACCCACCCCGTTGGTAATCCCTAAGAATGAGCCCACCCAGACGGATCCTCACCTCTTCTGAAAGATCCTCTTTTGCTATGTGTCTATGCTGCAGTGGCTTCCCTTGTCCCATCTATTCTGTCTTCCAAAAATCTGTGGAAATCCCTATCCATAATCATACTCATGCCCACACACTTTTCCTGATTTCCTTTGATATTATGGGAAGGGGCTCAAAGGAATGAGAGACTCCTTTCTCAACAGTTTAAAGTATAGAAACAACACTCTTCCTGTGATATTTATAGATGCTTTCAGAATTTGGTCCAGTTCTTTTTTTTCTAATGTTTATTTATTTTGAGAGAATGAGAGGGACAGCATGAACAGGGGAGGCACAGAGGGAAAGACACTGAGAGAGAATCCCAAGCAGTCTCCACGCTGTCAGTGCCAGATGCAGGGCTCGAACTCACGAACCGTGAGATCATGAACTCAGCTGAAATCACAAGTTGGACACTTAACTGACTGAGCCACCCAGGCACCCCATGGTCCAGCTATAAGAAATGGTGACATTCATTCCTCTAAGCCATGTTATTCCATGAATCCCTTCCTTAGAATTTTTTTTTCCCTCCCTTTCTAAAATCCTGAAGAATGAAATCTCTCTTTGGACAACAAATTCTCCACTAGTCTTTGTACTCTTGTCCCTATAAACGTCTGTTGTAACCAGATTTTTAAAAGATTCTGGGTTTGTTTTTTTTTATCAACAAATCTTTTCTAATATCCACACATAGATTCCTTGACTGTAGACAATTCACACCTACATTTTATTCCAGACTCAACATGAGCCTCAAATTGAAGTTTGCAAGTGATATTTCACTCACAGCCACTCCACTACTATTTTTTACAAAGACTTATACCTGCATAAAAATACCTCTAAAGTAGGTGCTGCTATAGCAACTGAGTATCCCTTTTAGCAAAGGAGGCCTAAGGGTGCCAACTAGAAAACTGACAATTCTCTTGGTAGTTCCTGACTGTATCAAAGCTGAAAGATACTTTTTTTTTTCTTAAAAGGATGTTTCTTCCCAGGGTCCCAGATCCCAGAGATCTGGAGTCAAATTTGAATCCTGCATCATACTCTGAACATCATCCCAAAGAGCAGTGGTATTTCTTAGCTTCAGTGCTGCTTTTGAACTTTCATAATGAAGGTTCTTATTTCACTTCACATCCTTCCAAAGTTGATTTTACAACAGGTTTTCATATGAGCAGCTCATCAAGGGAACCACGGAAGAAAGTTGGAAATATGACCATTGTTAAGAATTATGATACCAGCTATTTCTTACTGGGCGCCCAATACATGTCAAGTGGGATACTAAGCTCTTTACATAAATTACCTCATTATATCTGTATAAACAACTTGTCAGTTTAATGGGAAGAAATTAAGAAGGAAAGAAAGAAGGAAGTAGGAAGGGAGGAAAGGAGGGAGGGAGGGAGGGAGGGAGGGAGGAAGGAAGGAAGGAAGGAAGAAAAGAAAAGAAAAAAAGAAAGATCCCTGAAGTCCATTTAGCTTAACTTTCCATGCTATTGGATGAAAGCCTCCATTATACTGTGACATATTTCACTTCTGGATGTTCCAGCTAAGCATTCAGTATCAGCCAAGCCCAGAGGCCAAAAGAGTTTGGAGAAGATGCTCCTCTTGAGAAGAAGCTGAAAAACTGGTTTTCCCAACTATGGACATGCATCCAGTGGGAATCTATCCAATTCAGATATGTGCATTTCATTTGCATATGTACATGTGGATATATATTTGTGTGTGTGTGTACATATATATTTTTTCTTTTCTTTTTTTAATATATGAAATTTATTGTCAAATTGCTTTCCATACAATACCCAGTGCTCATCCCAAAAGAAGCCCTCTTCAATACCCATCACCTACCCTCTCCTCCCTCCCACCCCCCATCAACCCTCAGTTTGTTCTCAGTTTTTAAGAGTCTCCTTATGCTTTGGCTCTCTCTCAGTCTAACCTCTTTTTTTTTTCCTTCTCCTCCCCCATGGGTTTCTGTTAAGTTTCTCAGGATCCACATAAGAGTGAAAACATATGGTATCTGTCTTTCTCTGTATGGCTTATTTCACTTAGCATCACACTCTCCAGTTCCATCCAGGTTGCTACAAAGGGCCATATTTCATTCTTTCTCATTGCCACGTAGTAGTCCATTGTGTATATAAACCACAATTTCTCTACCCATTCATCAGTTGATGGACATTTAGGCTCTTTCCACAATTTGGCTGTTGTTGAGAGTGCTGCTATAAACATTGGCATACAAGTGCCCTTATGCATCAGTACTCCTGTATCCCTTGGATAAATTCCTAGCAGTGCTATTGCTGGGTCATAGGGTAGGTCTATTTTTAATTTTTTGAGGAACCTCCACACTGTTTTCCAGAGTGGCTGCACCAGTTTGCATTCCCACCAACAGTGCAAGAGGGTTCCCGTTTCTCCACATCCTCTCCAGCATCTATGGTCTCCTGATTTGTTCATTTTGGCCACTCTGACTGGCATGAGGTGATATCTCAGTGTGGTTTTGATTTGTATTTCCCTGATGAGGAGTGATGTTGAGCATCTTTTCATGTGCCTGTTGGCCATCCAGATGTCTTTACAGAAGTGTCTATTCATGTATTCTCCCCATTTCTTCACTGGATTGTTTTTCGGGTGTGGAGTTTGGTGAGCTCTTTATAGATTTTGGATACTAGCCCTTTGTCCGATATGTCATTTGCAAATATCTTTTCCCATTCCATTGGTTGCCTTTTAGTTTTGTTGATTGTTTCCTTTGCTGTGCAGAAGCTTTTTATGTTCATGAGGTCCCAATAGTTCATTTTTGCTTTTAATTCCCTTGACTTTGGGGATGTGTCAAGTAAGAAATTGCTGCGTCTGAGGTCAGAGAGGTCTTTTCCTGCTTTCTCCTCTAGGGGTTTGATGGTTTCCTGTCTCACATTCAGGTCCTTTATCCATTTTGAGTTTGTTTTTGTGAATGGTGTGAGAAAGTGGTCTAGTTTCAACCTTCTGCATGTTGCTGTCCAGTTCTCCCAGCACCATTTGTTAAAGAGACTGTCTTTTTTCCATTGGATGTTCTTTCCTGCTTTGTCAAAGATTAGTTGGCCATACGTTTGTGGGTCTAGTTCTGGGGTTTCTATTCTATTCCACTGGTCTATGTGTCTGTTTTTGTGCCAATACCATGCTGTCTTGATGATGACAGCTTTGTAGTAGAGGCTAACGTCTGGGATTGTGATGCCTCCTGCTTTGGTCTTCTTCTTCAAAATTACTTTGGCTATTCGGGGCCTTTTGTGGTTCCATATGAATTTTAGGATTGCTTGTTCTAGTTTCGAGAAGAATGCTGGTGCAATTTTGATTGGGATTGCATTGAATGTGTAGATAGCTTTGGGTAGTATTGACATTTTGATAATATTTATTCTTCCAACCCATGAGCATGGAATGTTTTTCCATTTCTTTATATCTTCTTCAATTTCCTTCATAAGCTTTCTATAGTTTTCAGCATACAGATCTTTTACATCTTTGGTTAGATTTATTCCTAGGTATTTTATGCTTCTTGGTGCAACTGTGAACGGGATCAGTTTCTTTATATGTCTTTCTGTTGCTTCATTATTATTATATAAGAATGCAACTGATTTCTGTACATTGATTTTGTATCCTGCAACTTTGATGAATTCATGTATCAGTTCTAGCAGACTTTTGGTGGAGTTTATCGGATTTTCCATGTATAATATCATGTCATCTGCAAAAAGTGAGAGCTTGACTTCATCTTTGCCAATTTTGATGCCTTTGATTTCCTTTTGTTGTCTGATTGCTGATGCTAGCGCTTCCAACACTATGTTAAACAACAGCGGTGAGAGTGGACATCCCTGTCGTATTCCTGATCTCAGGGGGAAAGCTCTCAGTTTTTCCCCACTGAGGATGATATTAGCTGTGAGCTTTTCATAAATGGCTTTTATGATGTTTAAGTATGTTCCTTCTATCCCGACTTTCTCGAGAGTTTTTATTAAGAAAGGGTGCTGAATTTTGTCAAAGGCCTTTTCCACATCGATTGACAGGATCATATGGTTCTTTTCTTTTATTAATGTGATGTATCACGTTGATTGATTTGCGAATGTTGAACCAGCCCTGCATCCCAGGAATGAATCCCACTTGATCATGGTGAATAATTCTTTTCATATGCTGTTGAATTCGATTTTCTAGTATCTTATTGAGAATTTTTGCATCCATATTCATCAGGGATATTGGCCTGTAGTTCACTTTTTTTACTGGGTCTCTGTCTGGTTTAGGAATCAAAGTAATACTGGCTTCATAGAATGAGTCTGGAGGTTTTCCTTCCCTTTATATTTTTTGGAATAGCTTGAGAAGGATAGGTATTATCTCTGCTTTAAACGTCTGGTAGAACTCCCCTGGGAAGCCATCTGGTCCTGGACTCTCATTTGTTGGGAGATTTTTGACAACCGATTCAATTTCTTCGCTGGTTATGGGTCTGTTCAAGCTTTCTATTTCCTCCTGATTGAGTTTTGGAAGTGTGTGGGTGTTTAGGAATTTGTCCATTTCTTCCAGGTTGTCCAGTTTGTTGGCATATAATTTTCCCTGGCATAGTATTCCCTGATAATTGTTTGTATCTCTGAGGGATTGGTTGTAATAATTCCATTTTCATTCATGATTTTATCTATTTGGGTCATCTCCCTTTTCTTTTTGAGAAGCCTGGCTAGAGGTTTATCAATTTTGTTTATTTTTTCAAAAAACCAACTCTTGGTTTCGTTGATCTGCTCTACAGTTTTTTTAGATTCTATATTGTTTATTTCTGCTCTGATCTTTATTATTTCTCTTCTTCTTCTGGGTTTGGGGTGTCTTTGCTGCTCTGCTTCTATTTCCTTTAGGTGTGCTGTTAGATTTTGTATTTGGGAGTTTTCTTGTTTCTTGAGATAGGCCTGGATTGCAATGTATTTTCCTCTCAGAACTGCCTTCGCTGCATCCCAAAGCATTTGGATTGTTGTATTTTCATTTTCCTTTGTTTCCATATATTTTTTAATTTCTTCTCTAATTGCCTGGTTGACCCATTCATTCTTTAGTAGGGTGTTCTTTAACCTCCATGCTTTTGGAGGTTTTCCAGATTTTTCCTGTGGTTGATTTCAAGCTTCACAGCATTGTGGTCTGAAAATATGCATGGTATGATCTCAATTCTTGTATACTTATGAAGGGCTGTTTTGTGACCCAGTATGTGATCTATCTTGGAGAATGTTCCATGTGTACTCGAGAAGAAAGTATATTCTGTTGCTTCGGGATGCAGAGTTCTAAATATATCTGTCAAGTCCATCTGATCCAATGTATCATTCAGGGCCCTTGTTTCTTTATTGACCATGTGTCTAGATGATCTATCCATTGTTGTAAGTGGGGTATTAAAGTCCCCTGCAATTACCACGTTCTTGTCAATAAGGTTGCTTATGTTTGTGAGTGATTGTTTTATATATTTGGGGGCTTCTGTATTCGGCGCATAGACATTTATAATTGTTAGTTCTTCTTGATGGATAGACCCTGTAATTATTATATAATGCACTTCTTCATCACTTGTTATAGCCTTTAATTTAAAGTCTAGTTTGTCTGATATAAATTTGGCTACTCCAGCTTTCTTTTGACTTCCAGTAGCATAATAAATAGTTCTCCATCCCCTCACTTTCAATCTGAAAGTGTCCTCAGGTCTAAAATGAGTCTCTTGTAGACAGCAAATACATGGGTCTTGTTTTTTTATCCATTCTGATACCTTATGTCGTTTGGTTGGAGCATTTAGTCCACTTACATTCAGTGTTATACAAAGATATGGGTTTAGAGTCATTGTGATGTCTGTAGGTTTCATGCTTGTAGCGATGTCTCTGGTACTTTGTCTCACAGGATTCCCCTTAGGATCTCTTGTAGGGCTGGTTTAGTGGTGACGAATTCCTTCAGTTTTTGTTTGTTTGTTTGTTTGTTTGTTTCTTTATCTCTCCTTCTATTCTAAATGACAGATTTGCTGGGTAAAGGATTCTCGGCTGCATATTTTTTCTGTTCATCACATTGAAGATTTCCTGCCATTCCTTTCTGGCCTGCCAAGTTTCAGTAGAGAGATTGGTCACTAGTCTTATCGGTCTCCCTTTATATGTTAGAGCACGTTTATCCCTCGCTGCTTTCAGAATTTTCTCTTTATCCTTGCATTTTGCCAGTTTCACTATGATATGTCGTGCAGAAGATCGATTCAAGTTACGTCTGAAGGGAGTTCTCTGTGCCTCTTGGATTTCAATGCCTTTTTCCTTCCCCAGATCTGGGAAGTTCTCAGCTATTATTTCTTCAAGTACACCTTCAGCACCTTTCCCTCTCTCTTCCTCCTCTGGAATACCAATTATGCATAGATTATTTCTCTTTAGTGCATCACTTAGTTCTCTAATTTTCCCCTCATACTCCTGGATTTTTTTTATCTCTCTTTTTCTCAGCTTCCTCTTTTTCCATACTTTATCTTCTAGTTCACCTATTCTCTCCTCTGCCTCTTCAATCCGAGCTGTGGTCATCTCCATTTTATTTTGCAGCTCATTAATAGCATTTTTTAGCTCCTCCTGGCTGTTCCTTAGTCCCTTGATCTCTATAGCAATAGATTCTCTGCTCTCCTTTATACTGTTTTGAAGCCCAGCGATTAATTTTATGACTATTATTCTAAATTCACTTTCTGTTATATTGTTTAAATCGTTTTTGATCAGTTTGTTAGCTGTCGTTATTTCCTGGAGGGTTTTTTTTTAGGGGAATTCTTCCGTTTTGTCATTTTGGATAGTCCCTGGAGTGGTGAGGAACTGCAGGGCTCTTCCTCTGTGCTGTCTGGAGTGGTGGGCGGGGCTGCAGTTAGACCCAATGTCTGTCCCCAGCCCACTGCTGGGGCCACAGTCAAACTGGTGTGTACCTTCTCTTCCCCTCTCCTAGGGGTGGGATTCACTGTGGGGTGGCATGGCCCAGCCTGTCTACTTGCACACTGCCAGGCTTGTGGTGCTGGGGATCTGGCGTATTAGCTGGGGCGGATCGGCAAGGTGCACAGGGGAGGGAGGGGCAGACTCAGCTCACTTTTCCTTTGGTGATCCGCTTCGGGAGGGCCCTGTGGCACTGGGAGGGAGTCAGACCTGCCGCCAGAGGGATGGATCCGCAGAAACACAGTGCTGGGTGTTTGCGAGGTGCAAGCAAGTTCCCTGACGGGAACTGGTTCCCTTTGGGATTTTGGCTGTGGGATGGGCGAGGGAGATGGTGCTGGCTAGCGCCTTTGTTCCTGCCAAGCTGAGCTCTGTCATCTGGGGCTCAACAACTCTCCCTCCCGTTGTCCTCCAGCCCTCCCGCTCTCCAGGCAGAGCTGTTTACTTATAACCTTCCAGATGTTAAGTCCCCCTTGCTGTCAGAACACACTCCGTCTGGCCCCTCCGCTTTTGCAAACCAGACTCAGGGGCTCTGCTTTGCCAGCAGGCTGCCCCTGCACCACAGGTCCCTCCTGCCAGTCTGTGTAGCCCACACCACCTCTCTGCCCTTCCTACCCTCTTCCGTGGGCCTCTCGTCTACACTTGGCTCCGGAGAATCCGTTCTGCTAGTCTTCTGGTGATTTTCTGGGTTATTTAGGCAGGTGTGGGTGGAATCTAAGTGATCCGCAGGACGCAGTGAGCCCAGCGTCCTCCTACACCACTATCTTCCCGGGAACCAGAAATATATATATATATATATATACATATATATATATATGTACATATATATATATATATATATATATATATATATATTATAAAAGATGAACAAAAAGAATCTTGAGAATTCTTAAAACCAAGCTCTGGAAAAAGAACCATATAAAGGTTACTTTATTTTTTTTTCAAATCTTAGTATATTGTTGCAAGAATAAAATATGAAACAAATGAGCTGTAGTTAATACTTTTATAGAACTTGGCTTATCTCCTAAATGTGTGGTTCTTTATTCCCCCTAGCTTTACTGAAGTATAATTGACAAATAAAATTGTATATATTTAAAGTGTACAATATGATGATTAGATATACATATAACTTGTGAAATGATTACTATAATTAAGTTAACTAACACCTCCGTCACCTCATATAGTTACCTTTTGTGTGGGTGGTGAGAACACATAAGATCCACTCTCTTAGCAAATTTCTAGTACACAATACAGTATTATTAAGTATAGTCATCATGCTGTACCTTAGATCCTTAGAAGTTATTCATCTTATAACTGAAAGTTTGTACCCTTTGACCAATATCTCCCCATTTCTTCCATACTCCAGCCCTTGGCAACCACCGTTCCAGTCTCTGTTGCCATGAGTATGACTATTTTTTTATATTCCACTGATAAGTGAGAACACACAGTATTTTTCTTTCTCGGTATGGCTTATTTCACTTAGCATAATGCACTCCAGATTCATCCATGTTGCCAAAAATGGCAAGATTTCCTTCTTTTTTATGGCTGACATTCCTGTGCATGAATGTGTGTGCGCTCACACATGTGCATGTACACACATGTAATATATATATCACATTTTCTTCATTCATTTACCCATTGATTGACACATCACGGTTATTGTAAATAATATTGCAATGAACATGTGAGTGCAGATTATCTCTTCAAGATACTGATTTTATCCCCTTCAGATATATACCCAGAAGTGATATTGCTGAATCATACGGTAGTTCTTTTTTTAATTTTTTAAGGAACCTTCACACTGCTTTCCATAATAGCTATATCAACTTATATTTCCACCAACAACATATAAGGGTTTTTTTTTTTCCTTTTCCTTTTTCTCCACATCCTTGCCATCACTTATCACTTGTTTTTTTTACAGTAGCCATCCTAAAGCATGTGAGGTCTTATCTCATTGTGGTTTGGGTTTGGATTTGCATTCCTCTGATGATTAGTGATACTGAACACCTGTACATGTACATGTTGGCCATTTGTATGTCTTTGGGGAAATGTCTATTCAGGTCCTTTGCCCATTTTTTAATCAGCTTATCTTTTTTTTTTTTTTTTTTTTGCTATTGAGTTACGTAAGTTCCTTATATATTTTAGATATTAACCCCTTATCAGTTATGTGGTTTACAAATAAATATATAAGCTGCCTTTTCATTTTGTTATTTCCTCTGTTGTGCAGACACACAGACTAATTGAACAAAAATAGGGAGCCCAGAAATAAATCCATGCATATATAACCTTTGACGAGGGTGCCAGAACACACTGTAGAGAAAGGATAGTCTGTTCAATAAATGGCATTGGGAAAACTAGATATCCAAATGTAAAACAATAACACTGGAGCCCATCCTACACCACCCACAAAAATTAACTCAAACTGGGTTAAAGATATAAGGGAGTGCCTGGGTGGTTCAGTCAGTTAAGAGTCTGACTTCGGCTCAGGTCATGATCTCACAGTCCGTGGATTCGAGCCCTGCATCGGTCTCCGTGCTGATGGTGCAGAGCTGCTTGGGATTCTCTCTCTCTCTTTCTTTCTCTCTGCCCCTCCTCTACTTGGACTCCCCACCCCCAAATAAATAAACAAATAAATAAACTTAAAAAAATGTTTAATGGATTAAGCACTTAAATGTAAAACATGAAATCATAAAACTGCTAAGAGTAAAACATAGAGGGAAAGCTCCTTGACATTACTTTTGGCAATGATATTTTGAACATAAAGTTTACTGTATATACTGTGTACAAGAAATGAGGAAGGACAGTCAGTGAATTACCAGTCTCCAGTTCCTTCACAGATGGAAACTAGAAATAATCCTTAAGTGTGTGCATATGTGCACATATACACACATGCACCCGCACACATTTGCACCCACAAGTGCTGTGAGTGGTGCAGGATGAGAGGTGGTTAAAGGAAGAGTTTGCCATTTTTCTGCAAAGACCAAACAATCTCAAATGAGCCCCATATTATGTTTTCCTTGATCAAGTGATGCACTTCCTGTATGAAGGCTTGTTTGTAAGTCATAATCCATGTTACACACTTGCTCACAATGTTTTCTAGTTTCCACCAAAGTTGCAGCCCTCAACAAATGTTGCTGGTATTTGTGTATTAATTTAAAGAATATTTATTGCACCTGCTCATCTATTTAATTAATATACACTGTACTAGGAAAATGGAATGAATAAAGGAGACACATCCTATCCTTCATGAGCAAGACACCCAAGTGATCAGAAAATTATACTAGGCTGGATAATTACGATGATATTAAAGGTGTCCCTAATATTGGCTGAAGACAGGGGGTGGGTGGAGAAATCAGAAGAGTTGATATCTAAGCTCAAGTAAACAAATTTTGTCAGGATACTCTAGGAATGTTCCAGCTGAGGGAACAGTATATAGAAGCCCCAGAGGCCAGAGGGAGCATGGTGTTGTTATGGAATCCAAGCATCCGGGCACAGGTGGAATATCTCCTGGAGAAGTGGCTAGAGATAAAACTGGTGAGTTGGGCAGTGGCATGAGCTTAGAAGGACTTGAAAACCATGCTACAAAGTTTGGAACTTCATGCTAGAGGTATTAATAATTTGACAATGGCTTCTAAGGGGATAAGTGGCATGATCACGTGTTTTAGAAAGATTGCACTGGCTGCAGTATTCCACACCAATTAGCAGGGAAGTGGTGTGAATGCATGTGGGCCATTTACGAGGCTCTTGCGGGACTCTGGTCTCTTACTGCCCACAGTGGGGTCCTCAAACCATCACTCAGAAACTTTGCAGAAATGCAGACTCTCAGGCCCCATCCCAGAATCACTGAGTCAGAGTCCACGTTTTTGCAAGTTCCCCCAGGTGATGTGTATACACACCAAAGTTTGAGATGTGTTGCACTACAAGAGTGGGGCACATTGGGATCATCTGGTAAGCTTCAACAAAATTTTGATATCTGGACCTCACCCCCAGAGATTCTGATTTATTTGCAAACCAGTGGTTCTCCAACTTTGCCATGCATTAGATTCACCTGAGGAATTTGAAAGCTGCTGATGCCAAAGCTGCATCTCAGACTAAGAGTAGACTAGAAGGAGATTTCTACACCAGAGATATGTCAGAGACAGAAGACTGATAGAAGTCATGACTAATGGGGTATGTATGGAGAGTGACAGAGAGCAGTCAAGGATGGCAGATGGCACCCAGGTTTCCAGTGTGAGAAAATGGGGGAAGCATGATATCCAGCAGTCTTGCTCTCTGAGTTCACAGTGCCTCCAATGTGCCCTGTTGGCTGTTGCATTCTCTCGGGAAATTTACATTTTTTGGATTGCCCTGTGGCAATGAAAGAGGGTCTTTGAACACACATTGCTAGGGAGAATATTTACAAAGACTTAGAATTCTAAACTCAAAAGCAGATTTCCTCAATATGCAGTAACAGTGATTTCTATTTCCTGTGCAAACATTTCAAAACTGAATTGAATAGTGAATAGTACAATGTCCCAGCTCTACTGGGGAGGGCAGCATCAGGTTATCCTGCAGATCATAAAGGAATTGATCACACTGCCTTCCAATCATGTGTTTTTTTGTAGGATTCCACCATCAGGCTACAAGCTCCTTGAGGGATACAGTGTCTATTTACCCCAGAGGCCCTGGTATCCATAGAAGGTGCTCTTGAATGCTTGAATGACAGCACGAATGTTCAATGAATAGAATGTACTTTACACAAAGGGATAATAAATTCTCTTTGATGTAGCTGCTTCAAAACTACATTTTTTCCCCTTAAACTGTTTGGGTCTTGTTGTCTGTCTACAACTATAGAAAGTTTGCAGCAACCATTGCCAATTAAATGCTACACACATTCATTGGTCCACAGGGATATTATTTCTGATTAAGAATTAACACACTTTGGCATGAAGCTGTCAATGTCAATCGGCTTAAATCAAACTGAATGTCAAATCACTTAGCGTATGGCTTATCTATATCTAATGCTGAAAGCAAGGGTGACATTCTCCTGAAGAGGAGACAATCCTGTATACAGTGTGCTGCAGGATCCTTAAAGGGCCAAACCCCATCTGAAAATGTGTATACCTAAAGTCTTCTATTTAAAATTTTCAGTACATGTCCTTTCATAAGTATGTAAATGTACAGTGTAAGGGGCCAGTCTTCCCTGTTCCTCACACCATTCCCCGAGACTGTATCAGTGCCTGGTACAAAGTGAGCACGCAGTAAATACTGGCTAAATGAAGAGACATGAACAATGATTTGCCAGAGCAAAAATAACTCCGCCCGCCACCACAGATCCCTGTTAGCATTCACGTATTTGTACTGCTGTTTGTTTAAATGCAGTGAGAGTACTTGAAGGCAAGACTTTAAATTTTCTGGCAAAGAAGGAGGAGATTTAAATAATAATTGGTGAAAAAATTATGAGTCCTGCCTGTGCAAATGAGATCATCAAAACCATTACCAGTAGCTTCGATGGTTCTCTCGTGAAAGCAAATTTCACACCATTGCATTCACCTTAGCCCTCATAGAGCGTCCCTTTGGATTTACAAATAAGTTAGGAAAAGTCTTCCAGAAACTGGACGTTCATAAGTAAAGAAGCATCTATGCCAGGACTTCAGATATGAACAAATATGTTATATAGTTAATAAAAGAGAATAACATTTATTGAGAGTTTACAGTATACCAGACAATGTTTTAAGCTGCCATTATCTTTTTTTTAATTTTTTTCAATATATGAAATTTATTGTCAAATTGGTTTCCATACAACACCCAGTGCTCATCCCAAAAGGTGCCCTCCTCAATACCCATCACCCACCCTCCCCTCCCTCCCACCCCCCATCAACCCTCAGTTTGTTCTCAGCTTTTAAGAGTCTCTTATTAAGCTGCCATTATCTATTAATACCTTTGTTATTCACAAGAAACCTATCAGGTTGGTATGCTCATGATCCCCATTTTACAGATGAGGTAGTCAAGGCTGGGAAATGTTAAGCAACTTACCCAAAATTACACAGCTTTGTGGTAGAAATGAGTGGTTGATTCTCGTACCCAAGCACAAAGCAGAAATGTCTTTAATAAAATGTAAACACAGTTAAAACCAGTCTGATAAATCTCTGGGCATGTTTAAAGGGAAATAGTTAAGTATGGTGAACCTATCACTAGGATGGTCATTTTAAATTGGAGAACTGATCATTCATTAAGCACAGAACTAACCAAGGGGCTCCTGGTGGCTCAGTCGGGTAAGCGTCTGACTCTTGGCTCCTGTTTAGGTCATGATCTCATGGTTTGTGGGTTCGAGACCTGCATGGGGCTCTGCACTGTCAGTGCAAAGCCTGCTTAAGATTCTCTCTCTCTCTGGCCCTCCTCTGCTCACATTCTCTCTCTCTTTCTCAAAAAACAAAACAAGGGGCGCCTGAGTGGCTCAGTCGGTTAAGTGTCCGACTTCGGCTCAGGTCGTGATCTTGCGGTCCGTGAGTTCAAGCCCCGCGTCAGGCTCTGTGCTGACTGCTCAGAGCCTGGAGGCTTTCTGAGATTCTGTGTCTCCCTCTCTCTCTGACCCTCCCCCGTTCATGCTCTGTCTCTCTCTGTCTCAAAAATAAATAAACGTTAAAAAAAATTTAAAAACAAAACAAAACAAAAAAAACCCAGAACTAACCAAAAGAGTGCCTTTCTTGTGCTTATCATTGTTTTAGGGGATAGGAACGCAGTGGACTGAAGTCAGAGAATGCTCCTGCTCTCATAGACCTTACATCTAATAGGAAAAGATAGATAGTATGCATGGAAATACATAAATGTAATATTTTCAGATTATGGCAAGTGCTATGAAGAAAAGGGAGCAGGGTAATGTAATAGAAAGTGACTTACAAGTTACTTTAAGTTGGGTGGCTCAGAGATTTCTCAGAAATAGTGACATTTGGGCTGAGATCTGTGTTGACAGAAAGAGACAGCCACTTGAAAAGCTAGGCAAAGAGAAATTCTGCAAAAGGAACAGCAGGGGCAAAAATTTTGAGCTTGGAGCTCAAAAAGCAGAAATGATGCCAGTGTGAGAAGGAAAGAACAGGAAGGGAATGGGAGCGGAAGGTGGGGAGGAAAGAGAAGGAAGCAACTCCACTGGGAGTTTTGCTGTAATTGCATCAGGTGTATAAAATCATTTGTGAATAATTAACGACACTTTAATACTGTGCGTTCCCAGGCACTGAAACAGGGAGCCTCTTATTTATTCCAGGCCCTTTTGATTTCCTTCAGTAAATTTTCATGGTTTTCTTTATGTATGTCTCATGCAATTCTTAAATTTATTTCCATGCATCAATGTTTTTGTATTATAAATGGGGTCTTTGGGGCATCTGGGTGGCTCAGTCGGTTAAGCACCTGACTTCGGCTCAAGTCATGATCTCACAGTTCGAGGGTTCAAGCCCCACATAGGGCTCTGTGCTAACAACTCAGAGCCTGGAGCCTGCTTCAGATTCTGTGTTTCTCTCTCTCTCTGTCTCTCTCTCTCTCTCTCTCTCTCTCTCTCTGTCTCTCTCTCTCTCTCTCTCTCTCTGTCTCTCTCTGTCTCTCTCTCTCTGCCTCTCCTCCACTTGTGTGCACACTCTCTCTCAAAAACAAGTAAATAAACATTAAAAAAAATAAGTAATAAATTGGGTCTTTTTTTTTACCAGTGCATATATTTTAATTGTTTTTCTCATATATTTTCAAAGAGGTTATAACAACATGGCAAATCTGATGAAAAATTCTTGTCCTCAAATGATATAGGTTTCTGTAGTGATCAAAATTCTCTTTTCTTCCTTAGAGCTGAATAAAAACTGACCCACTTTTGTTCTCCATGAAGCTCCAATTTGACCACCTGTCTTACAAATATTCCTCCTTCCCCTCTCCTTTCCTTCCTTCCTTCTTTCCGTTTATTCATCCATTTAATAAAGATTGATTTCAGAAACCTATTATATGTCAGACACTATGCTTGAAACACCGAAACATAATCTTAAATTGCTTATGGCCTGCTTAGGTCAGACAATTAATAAGCAGTTAAGGTACAGAATGATGAGCTCTCATAGTGAAGAGCAGAATGTTATGGGGGTACAGTGGGGCCCCTCATCTAGCCTGAGGCTGGGGGTAGAAAAAACCTTCATGAGAGACTCAGCCTAGAGACAAGGAGACTTGGGCAGAGACTGTTGGAAGGGCCCAAGACAAGTGAGTATATTTTATCAACCATGAAACAACCACCCAGTTCAACTGATCTGTACAAAAAATATTTTTTCATGATATAAGTAACTCACGAATACATGTTCAATATAAAAGTCCAATCTAAAAATGGGAATGTGGAAGCAAAAATTTTAGTATACATTTTCTCTACCTGAAAACCTTACAGATAATAATTTTTAACTATATGGTTATACTGCCTGCACCTATAGAACTCCATCATTCTTTTTAATATGTACACAATTATTTTTTATGCAGAAGTGATATGTACTCACATGTTCACAGTAAGAAAACAGCATTAAACCTGAAAGTAGAAATGGAAATGCCCTAATCTTCCTACAACTATCCATTCACATTCTCATTCCCCAGGGTAAACTCTTTCAATATCAGTGTATTCTCCCAGAAATCATGTGGTGTGTGTGTGTGTGTGTGTGTGTGTGTAAATGTTTTCTCCATTCTCTTAAAGCCAAGCTGCTCTCGGGACCCAGCAGGACACAGACTCCCCACTTCTGCAGTGCTGATCCTTGTCTCTGGGAAGGGACATATACACAGGTGGCTTGACTGTGCATCACACTAGACCCAAGGAAGGTTCCATTCAATGTAATGTGACCTCAGGACATGCCAGTCACAAAAGAATTGTGTTTTCTGATGTGAAACATTCTTTTAATGGAGCAACGGGCTAACGGAAAACAGAACATGATTTTATTACTAATGTTGGAAGGAGGAGGGAGACTTTTCTTTGTAAGTTATTCACTCTCTTCATCCAAGTCATGCAGCAAATGCATTTGGGTAGGGGCACTGTAAAAACCAACAGGATCCGCAGGTACAGAACCTATTCTAATTGCCACCTGCCATAAAGAAACTAATACTGTATTCTCCAGTTAAAGACATACAGTTTTATATGCTTCAGGGCTATGGGTGATTCTAGCTCCTGGTTCCATGATAATTTATAGTAAATGAGGCATGAATTCATAGGGATTATTTATTTACTTTGAAGTGATTCGGTGATCTGTGAATGACCCTATTGCTAGTTAATAGGAGGAAAGACGTGCTTGTCACTGGAATAAAAGGAAAGGCATATAACACACTCCACATACAATCTTCACAATTTCTCCCCAAAAGGCCTATGTCAATAACATTTGCAAGGAGATAAGTAAAGCAAAACTATTATCTACAAATGAGGGATAAGGAAATGGATGCCCTCAAATCTAGACACCTGGCTTGTCCAGTTTTACTTAAAACCAAGTTTGAGCAAGTTGAAACAGGGGGCCTTTTCACCACAGGGGCTCTTGAGGTTATATTCAAATATTTAATGATTATATAAGCTAAGATTAACATTGCATTTCATATTTCACAATGCAATTTTACAAGAAAAAATTCATAAAATAACTCAGTTTAAAATAAATGTTCGGAGTACTGTGCACAGCATTTTTTCGGAACAAGAAAATACGGACTCAGGAGATTTAAAAATTTAGTTCAGCTTATGCCCCTAAAAAGTGACAGCATTCAAGCGACAGTACTTCGACAGGAAAATTCCACTCTGCTCCTATACATTTTATTACACCATCACATCTAGAATCTCAAGGAACTTAAAGCCTGCATTACCCTATTTCCCCAACCCCATGTAATAGCCAGACACCCTTTCTTGCCAGAGCAGAAGCCTTAAGGTACCAATAGTTCAAAACTACAATCATACTATTGGGAGAATTAGCAGCTAGTTCCAAAACCAAGTACACTCAGTCTCCTTATGAAAGTTAATTAGCTGTTCTGTCTAAATAATCACAGTAGCTTCTCCTAAGAAACCAACACAGCTGTAGTCTTTAAGAGCTCATTGCATCGGTCCTTAAAACGTTTTAAGCTTTACTCTTAACTGAAGAATTTGGGAGAGATTTTCAAAAGTTGACCACATGGGGGCAGTATGACCATGGCATTGAAAGCCTTCCAGACTCACAGTTAAGGATGAGAGTGTGCCGCCAATTAACTCGGGAAAACATCCTTTTGTGTCTTCTTTGACTTAGAGATATGCAAAAAAGATAGCAAGCTGTGCAGTGTCTGAATAGAGAGCTCGTTTTGTTCCATTCAGCTTAACTAGAGGGATAAGGGTGCAGGATGAGGGGCAACACTGCCGCCTAATGAGCCAATTATTCTGAGTGGCACAAATACACCTAGGGACCTGGAGAAAGGTGCTTCCATATGAGCAGGAAAGCAGAGAAGGACTATAATTTTAGGACTAAATCACGGGCTTAAAATGTCCTTGGGCTCAAAATCTCTTCTCTTTTCTTCTGTCTGACTTTCCAACAAAGAAACAGGAAGGAGATGTTTATATTGGCATTGTCCCTTTTTTGTTGGTGTCTTTGAATTTGTACAAGTCACATTTTCCTAGCAATAAATCTACAGAGCAACCAGCTTGCAAATCCTTGCATTCAAAATATTTTGTCCTGTTACCCTCACATACAATTCTATTATGGAGGAAAATTGCTCTCACTCTGGGGTGTGTGTGTGTGTGTGTGTGTGTGTGTGTGTGTGTGTGTACATCACCACCCTCCCCCTTACTGAAAGGATTATCTCAATCCTCAAGGTAATTCTATACAGTAGGTGCCATTATTTCCATTTTACAGCTAGGGAAAGCAAAGCCAGGAGAAATGAACTGAACTGATTCAAGTTCCCACCAACAGTAAATGGGCAGAACCTGATCTATCTGATACACAAAACCATAATTTTCTTCCTTATCATAGTTATTTCATATTCAAGATAATATCTTCTTCTCTTTTAAATAACCTTTGTTTTTTTTATTTTGTTATTATACAAATTTGTTTTTAAGTTTTTAGAGAAGTCTCAAAAAGGAAACAAGAAATAGCTGACTAACTCAATGTCCAAATGAGCCCTGATGTCTATAAAGACAAAAAGGAGGAAAAGTATAAATATGGATCTGATTTGAAAAAACAACCAGACGCAAAGGTACAAAAAAAAACCCCAAACACACACACACACACACACACACACACACACACACACACACACAAACCTCTATGACCCATACCCACACCCTTCTCCACCAACATTACTACTATACTAATAATAAATCATTTAAAATTCAAGTGTAATATATGGTGGTGTATGTGATAATATAAGCCAGCACTTACAAAGCATCAACTATTAGGACTTCACAGTTTGAAGTACTTTAAAAGTATTATATCAATTAACCAAATCATTTAATGTGTATGTAGCATCATATATTCATTTTTCTTTATACTGAAGAGAGCATACTCTTCAAATTATTTCATTTTTTCTTATTTTTTCCCTTTAAATATATAACTTGGAAATCCTTCTATATCTATGAAGGGTGATCTTTATTTATGTAGTTAGAATATTTCACAGCAAGGATTAATTATAATTAACAGATACCTATAGTTTATTTTTTCTCCCTATGATCTTAACTGGGAAACATGTATGGTTAGTTTTCTTTGTATTTATAAATCACATCTTCACAACAACAATAAAAACTGAATATGGTCAAAGGGTGGTTAGGTTAGAAAGGAACTGATAAAATGAATAGAAACATTGTTTTTATGGTTTAGAAAACCATTGTATAACAGTGTTACCAGCCACCTTGAGGCTACAGCAAGCAGCACTGACCAAGGACAGAGGTCACTGAAATACAGATCAAATTATCCTGATCCCCTACCCCTGGGTATTGAAAACCTCCTTCATGACAGACACTCTCTGTCAAGCATTTACATCAAATAAAAGGATCCTCATGCTTTGAGCCCATGGCCATAGGTTCATCCACATAGTTCTTTCCACCAGCTCCTTTACCCTGATTTTCCAATCATGTTCCTTCCAACCAAGACATCCTCCACTGTCCAAGAATGAATGAATGCACACACACCTGTATCTGGAGCTGCTTCTCCCTTCACACCAAGTTGAAGACAAGGTGTGTGAGGTTCTGCCCAATAAAAGGATTTCTCTTCACTACTGTCCTTCAGCACCACCCCTAAGTGGTGCTATAATGGAGCAGTGGTCCATTTTTGACTAACATCAACATATCATGCCAACCCATTTGTGAACCGGCATGGGCCCTTTCCTCCTTTGCCAGTTGGTCATAGGAAATACCCTAACACAGATGTGTGTTGAGAGAGCCTCGGTAGCCACACATTGTGCAATATGAGAGTGAGTCTCGGCTATCTGGTTATATAATTTACATAGGCCTTTTGGATCTGCCTGTGCCCTTCCCATTTCCATAAATTTCCTTCATCTAAGGAATTGCTGCTTTTCCCATCCACCTTTGTACGATTTGGTGTGTTTGCCAATACTTGGAGTATGACAGGCATTTTGGTAGTGTGATGGCACCAATATAGTGAACAGCATGAAGGTCTGAGTCAAGATGGTTAAGATCTCTCCAGGCACTGTTACAACAGAGTGTTGGAGAATTAACATAGACCCCAGTGAAGACAATGAATGATGACTGCTGTCCTGCCCTGTGAAGGTGAAATGTTTTTGGCTGCCCCCCCAACTTATGAGGTCAAAAAGAATTTACCAACCAAGGATATGCACATCAGTGTTAGAAACTGTTATGATCTGCTGCCATAAGGTATCATATCCAGTCCAACAGCTGTGGTTATAGTGCCACCGAGTTAAGTTTTTGGTAGCCCCTCGTAATCCTCTACTATCCATTGGTGTTTGCAGAGCCCGTGATGGTTAAAGGGGCAATGATGAAACCACCACCTCTGTATCCTTGAATATTTGACAGCTGAAGTATCATTTCTGATCAACTATCATGGCCAGGTATGGGGGAGGTCAGTTCAGGAGTTTACAGTCTTTTCTAAATTAATAATCTTTATGCCACAGTTTGGAGGACCAATATGAGCATCACACAAGATGCTAAGTCTTTCTATTCCATTTGAGTCCTGAACAATAACCATAAAAACAAGGTCTTGGGTCCAAACTCCATTGACTCCCATGCTTCCATTGGCTCCCACTCTAGCTGGAGAACTCCTAGTATTAGTACTAGCTTATACCCTTTATCTAACAGCTGAGATCTATCAAAAGTCTAAAGTTTCCTCTTTCCCCAATGCACTTACCCTGCCAAGTGGCTGTGGGTCATTTTAAGGAAGGACAAGAGGTATGTTTACTATGTAAAACTATTCTTTCAGAGATCATCAAGGAGATCTGGCATCTCCTTCCACTAGTAGGTTCTGGGTCTATGAACTGATATATATCTGGAGACTGAATGAGGGAGCATGATTTCTTATTGTGTCAAATGACGTCAGCCTCTGCCCCCTAGCTCTTAATGTTCTTTGACATTACAAAGAAATGTAATGTCAGAAATTATGTGAATGATGTGAGAAACACTTGAATTGGCTTTCCATTTCTCTTTCTCAATCCCTCTCTCTTCCTCCACCCCTGCCCCACTCCCCTTTCCCTTCCCTCATTTCCCACATCATCCAAGAAATGTCATAATAATTACCACACCTATTTCTGTTGGACAAGACACCCAATTGCCACTCTGGCCTTGATGACAATTATGATCATTATTTCTATCTTGCATCTGGTATTCAGATGCGGCCATGTGGCTTCTGCCATTCCTAAGATCCGTCATTTATATGTGAAGGAGCTCAGTTTTTTGGCAACATCTCCCACTGTCTAACCATGCCTACATAAAACAGCCACAACTGAACTGAGCAAAAATCCAGTGCACCCCTCACAAATGAACTCCATACTCTCTTGGTGAGGGTGGATTCCCTGGGAAACATAGTCAGCTGGTACATTCTCAAAGGTCTTATGTAGTAGAGTCATTCAAACAGTTCCACCTGCCCAAGCCTTCGATCAATTCCTTAAGAAACTTCCAAGAAGGTTGTGTCATCACCACCCCATTCACTGTATGTAGTTCACCTTTATATTTAATGTTCAAGGTGCCTATGCAGAAGACCCAGATATCTTTTCCAGACCACAAATCCAGAGTCATAAGTAAGTACTCTGACATAAAAAATTCTCTCCAAGCAGGCTGATAGTCTTCTCTGCCTACCCCAGTACCTTCTAATTCCATTCTCACAAATGTTTCTGCAGTTCTTGCCAATATGCATTAGCCAACTACTGAAATTCCATTGGGGTGTAAGCTATTTTTCCTGGGCCCAGACAGTACATCTTCATTTAGACAGTGAGTGCTAGGATCTGACCCTGGATATATTGTTTTGGAGAAAGTGAGGGGTGATGGAGGCAGATCTTGAGGAGAACAGGAGATAGCACTGTGAGGCCCTGTCCCAGGGCAGAGTTTCACACAGTATCCAAGTAAGGACAGAATGCTTCCCTCTAGCAAGAGGAAGGTGGCTTCCCCTTCCTATGTTGGGCATGCAAGGGAGTTTGAGGGTTCAACATCCTAAGGCTCAACCACCCAAATGTTCCTCAGCCAATTTTCAGGCTTCCTCTCTTTTGCTATCAAGGTCCTAACAAAATAAATAGGCCATGGCTGTGCATTTGGCCAACTCTGTAGCTCTGCTCCCTGATTCTCTACAAAGTCTGTCATAGCTAGAACATATATCACTGCTCTTTGAAATAGCCATTAAGCCCTTCTGACTTTCACAGCATGCTTCAAGTTGGCAGTTTATTGCTCTGAGTCTATTATTTTATTTGCTAAGAATTGCAATGTAGTTAATCCACTCTAGTATTTTCTAATTATCATTTTCCCCAAAGTGTTTACTTATCAGAGCCTTTATATAAAATTATGTCTCACCTACTCCTTTCATCTCATCCCAAATAATCATAGGTGAAAACATCAGTAATTGTAAGGTCACTGCATCCAGGGGTTATCCCCCAACTACTTCCCATCAGTATGGGTCCTATAGTGCCACTGGGCCATGAGTAATCCAGCTCCAAAACAGATTCTTGGAGTCTGCTTTTCAGGATTTTTCCTGATCCCACTTGCCTTAGCCTAGAGTTCCCAGAAGGCAGAGTTTGCACTATTATTGACAGGAAATAACAGGTGGGAAACAGGATGGTATAAGAAGAGATTACCTAGATAATTACAAAGGGAGTTAAAATGGCGGAGGAGTAGGGAGACCCTAGGTTTTTGACTCATCTCTCAAGCGCATCTAGATAAATATCAAATCATTTTGCACACCCAAAAAATCTATGAGGACAGAGAGGGCAAAATGCACAGCTGGAGGTGAAAAAAACTGCCATATCATGGAAGGTAGGAGCTGCCAAATTGATTTGGGAGAGTTAAGAGCTGTGAGTGCTGTGATGGGGAGGAAGACTTAATCAGGGAGAGAGGAGCAAGAGAGAAAGAGTGAAAGCACAAACAGGGGATTGCACAAAAAAAACTCTTTCCCAGAACCACTGACTGGGAAAATGAGAGGGGCTGAATACCACAAGTTTTTGTTTTTGTTTGGTTTCTTAATGTTTATTTATTTTTGAGGAGGGGGAGGGGCAGAGAGAGAGGAGGACACAGAATCTGAAGGAGGCTCCAGGCTTTGAGCTGTCAGCGGAGAGCCGGACATGGGGCTCAAACTCACGAACTGCGAGATCATGACCTGAGCTGAAGTCAGACACTTAACTGACAGAGCCACACAGGCACTCCTAATTCTACCAGACATTTAAAGAAGAGTTAATACCTATTCTTCTTAAATTGTTCCAAAAATTAGAAATGGAAGAAAACTTCCCAACCCCTTCTATAAGTCCAGCATTACCTTGATTCCAAAACCAGACAAAAACCCCACTAAGAAGGAGAATTATAGACCAATATCCCTGATGAAACTGGATGCAAAAATTCTCAACAAAATACTAGCAAATCAAACACAACAGTACATTAAAAGAATAATTAACCACTATCAAGAATTTATTCCTGGGATGCTCCAGGGGTAGTTCAATATTGACAAATCAATTCAACATAATATACTACATTAATAAAGGATAAGAACCATATGATCCTTTAAATAGATGCAGAAAAAGCATTTGACAAAATACAGCATCCATTCTTGATAAAAACCCTCAACAAAGTAATGATAGAGGAAACATCTGTCAATATCATAAAGGTCATATATGAAAGACTCACAGCTAATATAATCCTCAATGGAGAAAAACTGAGAAAAACTGAGAGCTTTTTCTCTACGTCAGGAACAAGACAAGTATGTCCACTCACCATTACTACTTAACATAGTACTAAAAGTCTTAGCCTTAGCAATCAGACAACAAAAAGAAATAAAAGGCATCCAAATCACAGGGAAGAAGTCAAACTTTCCCTCTTTGCAGATGACATGATACTCTATATAGAAAACCAAAAGACTCCACCAAAAACTTTGCTAGAACTAGTACATGAATTTAGCAAAGTCGCAGGATATAAAATCAATGTACAGAAATCTGTTGCATTTCTACACACCAAAAATAAAACAGCAGAAAAAGAAATCAAGGAATCAATCCCATTTACAATTGCACCAAAAACAGTAAGATATCTAAGAATAAACCTACCCAATGAGGTAAAAGATCTGTACTCTAAAAATTGTAGAACACTTATGAAAGAAATTGAAGAAGACACAAAGAAATGGGAAAAGATTCCATTCTTATGGATGGGAAGAACAAACACTGTTAAAATATCTATACTACGCAAAGCAATCTACACATTTAATGCAACCCCTATCAAAATACCACCAGCATTTTACACAGAACTAAAATTTTTATAGAACCAAAAAACGACCCCAAATAGTCAAAGCAATCCTGAAAAAGCAAAGCAAAGCTGGAGGCATCAAGATCCTGGACTTCAAGCTATATTACAAAGCTATAGTCATCAAGACAGTATAGTACTGGCACAAAAACAGACACATAGATCAATGGAACACAATAGAAAACCCAGAAATAAACCCACAACTACATGGTCAGCTCATCTTTGACAAAGTAGGAAAGAATACCCAATGGAAAAAAGACAGTCTTTTCAACAAATGGTGTTGGGAAAACTGGACAGCAACATGCAGAAAAATGAAACTGGACCACTTTCTTACACCATACACAAAAACAAATTCAAAATGGATGAAAGACCTAAATGTGAGACAGGAAACCATCAAAATCCCCAGAGGAGAACACAGGGAGCAACCTCTTTGACATCAGTCATAGCAACCTCTTACTAGACATATCACTGGAGGCAAAGGAAACAACAGAAAAAATGAACTATTGGGACTTCATCAAGACAAAACCTTCTGCACAGTGAAGGAAACAATCAACAAAACTAAAAGGCAGCCTACAGAATGGGGGAATGTATTTGCAAATTACATATGTCATAAGGGTTAGTATCCAAAATCTATAAAGAACTTAACAAAATCAACACCCAAAAAAATAAATAATCCAGTGAAGAAATGGGCAGAAGACATGAATAGACATTTTTCTAAAGAAGCCATCTAGATGGCTAACAGACACATGAAAAGACACTCAACATCACTCATCATTAGGGAAATACAAATCAAAACTATGATGAGATAGCACCTCACACCTACCAGAATGGTTAAAATCAACAACACAAGAAATAACAAGTCTTGGCAAGGATATGGAGAAAGGGGAACCCTCTTACACTGTTGGTAGGAAAGCAAACTGGTACAGCCATTCTGGAGAATAGTATGGAGGTTCCTCAAGAAGTTAAAAGTAAAACTACCCTATTAATCCAGCAACTGCACTACTAGGTATTTATCCAAAGGATACAAAAATGCTGATTGAAACAGGCACATGCACCCCAATTTTTATAGCATTATTATCAACAACAGCCAAACTACAGAAAGAGCCCAAATGTCCATCAATTAATGAATGGATAAAGGAGATGTGGTATATACATGCAATTAAATATTATTCAGCCACCAAAAGCAATGAAATCTTGCCATTTGCAATGATGTGGATGGAGCCAGAGTGTACTATGATAAGTGAAATAAGTCTTTCAGAGAAAGTAAAATACCATATGATTTCACTCATATGTGGAATTTAAGAAAAAAACATGAAAAACAGAGGAAAAAAAGAGAGAGAGGGAAACAAACTATAAGAGACTCTTTATGATAGAGAACAAACTGAGGATTGATGGAGAGAAGTGGGTGGGGGATGGGCTAAATGGGTGATGGGTATTAAGCAAGGGCACTTGTTCTGTTGAGCACTGGGCGTTATATGTAAGTGATGAATCACTACATTTTAATCCTGGAGACAATATTACACTACAATGTTAACTAACTAGAATTTAAATAGAAATTTAAAGAAAAAAATAGATAATTGTAAGATAACAGAACAGATTCTATAATAGAGATATGAGCAATATCTACAATTCATCTGAGAAGGTAGTTAACTGAACTTGAGGAATCAGGGATGTCTTCATGGAGAACTAAGGTAACAACATTTATTCAGCATTCACTCTGTGTCATGATCTATGGAAAGCCCTTTGTATTTAATACTTTTAATAATCCTATGATGCAGGTAGTTCTGCTGGCTACATTTTAGATATGAGAACACTAAGTAAAGTTTAATGAATTCCCACAGACGCTAAGTGACAAAGCCAGAGGCCATGCTTTTAAACACTGTGCTAAACTTTTTATTTCTAGAAAACTTGATATCAGCCTGATTTTTAAAAGACAAGCATTTTTTTGTTTTTGTTTTTGTTTTGTTTTGTTTTTTTATCAACTGTACAAGAAGGAAGGATAACCCTAGGCAAAAAGGACAGGAGATGCATAGACAAATAGATGTGAAAGGGACCGTCATACTTTAGGATGATAAGAAATTCAGTATTAACCAGGAGCTATTTGAAGGAAGTCTTAGCTGTTTGGGCTGCTAAACAGAATACCACAGACTGGTATAAACAACAGAAAAGTATTCCTCACAATTCTGGAGGCTGGGAAGTCCAAGATCAAGGTGCTGGCAGATTCAGTATCTGGTGAAGGCCTTCTTTCTGGTTCAGAGTGCCTATCTTCTCACTATGCCTAAGGGCACTATTCCCATTCACAAGCCACCCCCATGACTTAAACACCTTCCAGACAGTGGCCTCTAATATTATTACACCTTCTAAAAGTTATCACAAATAGTCTATAGCAGAGGGTAAGACGGATGGAGAAGAACAAATGGTACAGAATGGGTGAGTGGATTCACCGTGAGGAGGTCATAAAACTCTGAAAATGAATTATGGCTCTGAAGAAAGGCAAAGGGACCCAAGAGATTGTGCCTCTTCATTTCTGTCATGTTCCCTCTCTCCTCCCTGGGCCTAAGTGGCAGACAACTTGCCTTGTCTCCATATTACTTTGAGCAAGGCTGTCAACCTTACTATCCTATGTCACTAATGTAACATGAAAATAAGGACTGCTACCTACCTACCTTTAAAAGATGGTTATAAAGATGAAATGAGATAATGTAAGTACAGTATCTAACACCCATAATTAACTTATATCTATTTAACTGTAAGCTCTTGTCTAGAGATAGAAATACAAAGAAAGCAAGAGAAGAAATAACAGTTCACCAGTATGTGAAATCCCACTTTCAATAATTGGTAGCTCTTCCTTGGTGAGAAGGGAGGTGTGAATCTGCTGTTCCCATATTTAGTCCCAGTCTCTCTCTGCCTCTCAGAGTGTGAGCATCTTACAGGCAAGAAGTCATTTGTACTTGAAGCTATAGCTTAGCACAGTGAATGAAATAAGGTACATATTCAATGAATGTTCAACAAATGTTTGTTTATATCTTTGTTACTATTGTTATTCTCCTCCACTCTCTTCACCTTGCAGGCTGCAGTCTCTGACATCAACTGATTTGTCAAATTTGCTATCTTATAGAGACAGTTATCCTACACTGGAGACTCAGCCCACCCTGGCTTAAAGAGGAATCACTGATCTGCCATTAGTTATTTCCTTTGTGGCTACTTAGAAGCTACTCCTAAGTAGAAGTATCTACTCAAACCAGAATCTGTCCCTGACTTCTTGTGTTCCCACACACACCTCGCTCAGACTCAATGTCCATCTCCATAAATTTGACTCTAGGTCCATCTGATCAGCAAGCTCCCTTGAAAAACCCCACAGAGAAAGAGAGTAAAGAAAGCATCAATCCCAAACTCTCTACCCCTTATATAAGTCCCACCTCATATACTGGCCTGGAACTATTCTCTTCCTACAACTACTGGCAGAGGAAATCCCCTTTCCTATCCCTGGAAACTCCATCCCCCCACAAAGTGTGATCTGATCTCAGAGTCCTGGAAATCAACACGATCTGACAGTTCATTCCTAGAATAATTATTTATTTAAGGTTATTCAGCTCTGGATGTCACACATCAGTGGTTCTGCCAGGAATATATTGTGCTATCCCAGTGGATCCCAACTCTTTTTCCCTCCAATACAGTCTTTCCTCCAATAGTGATGGAGAAGAAAATCAAGCCAACACATCCTTCACAGGTGGTCTGCCCTCCATTCTCCAACTCCTGGGAGCAAATGCTTAGACAAGAAAACATGCAAACATTTACCTAAAACAAAAAATAATGCTTAGACATAGAGAAATTTAAAACAAAATTTAGAGTAAAAAATACCTTGCACAGTTTTTAGGGACCCAAAATATATGTCTAATGTTAAGTTACCAAATGGCTTAATATTGCCATCAGCTGCATCTACATTTGGGTAATTAATTCCACTGCAAATTGGGTCCTTCCCAAGAATGCAAGATGGGTCTTGGGATGTGGGTTTGTCTATGTCAATGAAATTAAAAGACTCACCAAAATCCTCCTCTCCCAGAAAAAGAGACCTATGACCTAAAGACAAAGGCAAGTCCTAAAGACAAAGACAAAGGCAAGTCTCCATGCTAAAAGGCAGATTCCACATATATTAATTGATAGAGTGTGTGGAACACTGGCCCAAGCCTTCAACTGATGTTAGGGTTTTTGTTTGTTTGTTTTTTTATCATTTTAACTGTCAGTTTTTATTGCCTCACATCATGTCAACGTACCACATATGCACGAAGTCTAAAAACAGATCCTTGTTCTCTTTCGACTTTCAGAGTCAAATGACACAAAAATATATCATCATCTCCATCCCTAATTTGTGCAGGGGTTTGATCTGAGACGCTTTGAATATCTCATGTGTTGCATGAAAGTTCAAGTTACAGGGTCGAAGTGGTTTACAAGCCAGTTCGCTTTGCCAAGTGCCCTTTGTGGAAGAGTTAGCACTCTGAGGACTGGGCCAGTTCACATGAATGCCCGGTGGAATGTAAAAGGATCTCTAGAGCAGAGAATTTTTGGGTGTTTCTATGAAACAGAAAAACAATACTAAGAAAGCTAACTGAGCCTTTTTTTCATGAGACTTAAACAGCAACACTTCAACTAAAATCATGAGCTTATTTCAACAGTCGTTTCATTTTAGCCTGCATGGCTTGCATTTTATATCTGGAAAAGTTGAGACAAGTGCTATGCGCATTTAATATTTTGTTGGAAGATTAGAATCTCTGAATGTTAGAGTTGGCACACACACACACACACACACACACACACACACACACACACACACAAACAGATCATTTTCCCTACCGTGTTCACTTTAGGGCCTGGCAGCTGTTGGGGAGACTAAATGGTGTAGGAGAAGGTGAAAGGATTTGGAACACAGAGTTACCAAATACAAGTCAAGCACCTCAATTTACTGGCTCTGTGATTCCAGGCGAGTTACTTCTCCTCTCTGAATTTCATTTTATCAGTCATAAAAGGGAAATGATAATAACACCTACCTCATGGAAATACAGTGAGGCCTGAGTAAGACCAGTGTATATATGGGGAGCTCTTAACATTCTGTCAGGTGTTGCACAAATTACATGGAGTCACCCTGCTATGATGTGACAGCGTGTGATTTGAATACAGAGGACCTTAAGTGTAGTCCTCATTGTACCACCTGACATTTATAAGTATCAGAGTCCTCATCTATAAAAGGGGAAATGCACACCTCCCTCATATGGTTTCTGTGATCATCCATGAGGTGCCTATAAAGCAGTTATAGTGTCTGACACATAGAAACACCTAACATTAGACATTTGATCATGAAATTGATGCTCCTTCACCAAGTATTTAATGAGACCCAACTATGTGCTGGGCACTTTATCTTGTACTGGGAAAGAAGTGGGTAGAAAGTTACCTGGCTCTGAAGGGACTCATCATGTAGTGGGAGATATTTTACTTCCCATCCCCAAAAGTGATCACAGGCTTCTCATTGTCCAGAAAATAAAGTTCAGGTTCTTTGTTTGGCATTCAAAACATTCTACTGTGTGACTCCACTCTATCACCCACTGAAACTTCTTATACAATCTATGCTTCAATCAAACTAAATTTCCTGTGTCTGTGTCATCACTCATTGTATTAGGGTTCTTCAGAGAAACAGAACCAGTAGGAGATTTATCATAGGGACTGGCTCATGCAATTATAGGAGCTGAAAGTCTTATGATCTGCACCTGCAAGCTGGAAAAACAGAATGCTAACCTCTTCTAGAAACAGCCTCACAGACACATCCAGAAATAATGTTTTACTAACTACTTGAGCATCTCTTAGTCCAATCAAGTTGACAAATAAAATTAACCATCACACTCAGATTCTCCATCTGAAATATTCCCCATCCCTTTCTATGTCAAAAGCCCACACTTCCTTCATAGCCCAGCCAAATGCTCTCTACTGTGAACATCCAGTTCTCTGCTTCAATTTATGTCCCTTAATAAGAACCATCTTCCTCTCTACACATCTTCTGGTATACCTGAAGATGCCATTCCCTGGCCACAAAATGGGTACAATATTACCTACTTCAAGTCAAAGAAAAGAATGCCCCCCCCTCACTTTAAGGATTAGTTCAGGGGTAGGCATGCGACCCAATCCAGGCTGATAAGAACGACACCTAGCATTCATGCAGAACTATTCAGAAATAGAATTTCCTTTTACAGTAGGGTTAAAGTAGCTACTAAACCAAAAGGCTGTGAATCAACAGCAACAAGATACCATCTTACCTACAAGAATACCCAACGCAGAGGAAAGCAGAGCTGAGAGATGAACAGAACCCAACTGCTGATGGCATCACTGACTACTTAGATGGATACCCCTTTACTTTTAGTTGGGAAGCCAATCCATTTCCTATTATTATTTAGCTTATTTTTTAATATGAAATTTATTATCAAATTGGTTTCCATACAACACTCAGTGCTCATCCCAACAGGTGCCCTCCTCAGGGCCCATCACCCACTTTCCCATCCCTCCCACCCCCCATCAACCCTCAGTTTATTCTCAGTTTTTAAGAGTTTCTTATGGTTTGACTCCCTCCCTCTCTAACTTTTTTTTTTCCCCTTCCCCTCCCCCATCATCTTCTGTTAAGTTTCTCAGGATCCACATAAGAGTGAAAACATATGGTATCTGTCTTTCTCTCTATGACTTATTTCACTTAGCATAACATTCTCCAGTTCCATCCACATTGCTACAAAAGGCCATATTTCATTCTTTCTCATTGTCACATAGTATTTCATTGTGTATACAAACCACAATTTCTTTTTTTTTAATGTTTATTTATTTTTGAGACAGAGAGAGACAGAGTGTGAGTAGGGGAGGGGTAGAGAGAGAGGGAGACACAGAATCCGGAATAGGCTCCAGGCTCTGAGCTGTCAGCACAGAGCCCGATGTGGGACTCGAACCCACGAACCATGAGATCATGACCTGAGTCGAAGTCGGACGCTTAACCGACTGAGCCACCGAGGCGCCCCAAACCACAATTTCTTTATCCATTCATCAGTTGATAGACATTTAGTCTCTTTCCATAATTTGGCTATTGTTGAAAGTGTTGCCATAAACATTGGAGGACAAGTGCCCCTATGCATCAGCACTCCTGTATCCCTTGGGTAAATTTCTAGAAGTGTTATTGCTGGGTCATAGGGTAGATCTATTTTTAATTTTTTGAGGAACCTCCACACTGTTTTCCAGAGCGGCTGCACCAGTTTGCATTCCCACCAACAGTGCAAGAGGGTTCCCATTTCTCCACATCCTCTCTAGCATCTATAGTCTCCAATTTGTTCATTTTAGCCACTCTGATTGGTGTGAGGTGGTATCTCAGTGTGGTTTTGATTTGTATTTCCCTGATGAGGAGTGACGTTGAGCATCTTTTCTTGTGTCTGTTGGCCATCTGGATGTCTTCTTTAGAGAAGTGTCTATTCATGTCTTCTGCCCATTTCTTCACTGGATTATTTGTTGTTCAGGTGTGGAGTTTGGTGAGTTCTTTATAGATTTTGGATACTAGCCCTTTGTCTGATACGTCATTTGCAAATATCTTTTCCCATTCCGTTGGTTGCCTTTTAGTTTTGTTGATTGTTTCCTTTGCATTGCAGCAGCATTTTATCTCCATGAGGTCCCAATAGTTCATTTTTTGCTTTTAATTCCCTTGACTTTGGGCATGTGTCAAGGAAGAAATTGCTGCGGCTGAGGTCAGAGAGGTTTTTTCCTGCTTTCTCCTCTAGGGTTTTGATGGTTTCCTGTCTCACATTCAGGTCCTTTATCCATTTTGAGTTTATTTTTGTGTAAGAAAGTGGTCTAGTTTCATTCTTCTGCATGTTGCTGTCCAGTTCTCCCAGCACCATTTGTTAAAGAGACTGTCTTTTTTCCATTAGATATTCTTAGCTTCTATCATCTGCAATCAAGAATATGCTGCTGACCAAGATGACAACTTATTTTTATTTGTGGCTCTTCTGAAACATTGGAATGAGTTTTTGACCACTGTAGGTGCTCAGTAAATGTTAGGTTGGATTAATCTATAACTCATGGAATGAAATGTAATGGATTCCAAATGGCATTCAACCTTACTAACACTTACCCTGGCTCATTAAGGCAGAGGAAATACATCTGAGCCAAATGATCTATTTGTAAAGACCATTTAGCCATTCAGCCTTTAAGTTTCCCTAGGGCCCTAAATGAACTTGTACTCAGCATAATAACCTACCTAGATAAGAAAACTATTTTTCCAAGTGTTTTTAATTCTCATTTTAATTTCTTTAAATTTAATTCCAATAGAGTTAACAGTAATCCTCATTTTAGAAATGAGAAGAGTTGGAAAGATGAATTGATTTCCTACAATCTCACAGGAAGCAGGCAGAACACTATTGTGGAACCCTCTGTGATTCCAAACTTGATGATTCCAAAGGACTAGTGGTCCTCTGTCCCATTTTGTCTTCAGAGGGTAAAAGTAAGAACTTTTAGAATCACCCAGCTGGGGCTGAAACCTCATCTCAACCAGCTGTGAAGCACTACTTCAGGGTCTAGGACATAGTAAGCACCAAATAAATGACAGTTTTTATTATTACCATTAACACACATTTTGGTGATTTCTCAGTCCACTAGAAATTCTAAACAGACTCAGAAATCTTGGAGGACCTTCTTATGACTATCTCTCAGTGTCACTTATGAGATTTCTCTGTCTCGGGGGGAGAACAAATTACCTATCCGTCGCCTCAATGGGAAAAACATAAGGCATAAGTTACTGGTGCTTGTGTTAGGATTAATTTCCCACCCATTAACTACAGAATTTCCTCACTCAAAATAAAATGAAACTTTTCTGGGCTCATTGAGGGGAGAATATTATTTGGTTACTGCTATAGATTTGCTAAATTTCGTTAGTTTTAGAATCTAATTTAAGTTGGGGCATTATAAGTTACAGTAGGAACTTCTCAATAGATTATGGGAATTCGATGACTGTGGATGAATAAGAAAATGTGCCAATAAATATAAAACTTAACCCTATAAACCCGAAATGACTTCAGAAATTCTTGCCTCCAGCTGCAGGGGATATTAAAGGACAATTGCCCCCTTCAATGACTTTATGTCTCATCACTGTCCTCACTGTCAAAGGACAGACCTGTATAGAAAGTACCAAGCAAACAGACATGACAGAAAACAAGGTTTTCTGACCCCCCCCAAAAGGTTACTTAGAGCCATTGTAGACAAGGTTTTATTATGAAAGCTTATTTTAATTTCTGTTGGTTTAATCTAGCTAGACCAAAAGTGATTAGCTTGTAAATGTTTTTAAAAATAAACACAACTGATGATTTAAAAAATTCTTAAAATGTGTGCACAATTTAAAACGTGATATTTAAATTGAAAGCATGCCAATACAGCAAAAGAGAAGACACCCTTCTCCCCAAGGGGAGAAATATTTATCACTTTAATTGCCAACATGGTTTCTTTGCGATAAAGGTCTCTCCCCAAATATTTAAATAAAAAGCTGAAGAAGAAAGGATGTTAGGGGGAGGGAATTAACATATGATGAGCATCTATTTCATTCCAAGTATTGTGCTTGATGCTAAACACACGAGTGCCTATCATTCTCCCCAAAACCCTCGAGATAGGTTTCCTCACTCTATTCAAAGGGCCTTTGAGCACCCGAGGAACCCAGTAATGGGCCTATGTTCTTCTCACCAATAAACGGCAGTGTTGAGACCTATAAAAAGAAATCAGTGTTGTGATTCAAAATCAAAAACCTCCAGAGCTCAATTCTTCGCCTATTTATCAATGTTCTCATAAGTCAGTCATGAGTGTTTGACCTTAAGAAATTCGTTATATTGATGTGAGCCAGAGATAAGTTGTTTGCCAAATGATTTCCCTCTTCTATACATGGAAGCTTCCAGCTTCCCTTGGAATTGTGCACCCACGTGACTGGAAATAGGCCAAAGGAAAGTGGTGGGCGTGATAACCAGCATCCCCAGGCCTGGCCCATCAGAACTTCCCACGTAATCCTCGAGGCTTTCCCATCACCACATCTCCCAACCACATTCAGATGACCTAACAGAGGACCCCAAGGCTCCGTGGGTATTGGAGCAACGAATTGGAAAGAACCTGGGGCTTCCATGACTCCATGAAGCAGAGCTACGATGCCAACTCACGCTGGATTGCTACATGCCTGGAAAACCTTCATTAAATTAAATCTATCAATACATGATAAACAATCTATACTTAACACTTTTATGTAAATGCATCTACTTTTTTCTTGAAAGTATTTATCATATTATTTATTTTATTATTATAAATATTATTTTATATGATTTTACATTATTTACTCTCTTGTAGGTTTGATGTGCTGGCTAATTCCTTTCTATTACATGAAAATAAAATCAGAACTATTTTTCAAAGTTCGCTGTATAAAAATCTTATGTGCCATATATTGAGATACACTGCTACTCTAATTACTTCTTTGTGCTTGGTCAGGTAGTTGGCCCCCAGTTCCACCAGGACCCTGAATATCCAAAGTGAAAGTTTACGTCGGGATATTCACACACAGGCGCTGTGTCATCCCAATTCAGCAACTGCCCTTCAAGTCCAGAGGGCCCAGGTCAGGAGGATGGAATTGAGCAGTAGTCCCAGAGCAGCTCTGGCTTAAAAGGTAGCGGAAAGCCTCTTGGGGAGAGGCAGAAGACCTGAGGCCATCTGCCTCTCCCGACTGCTCTGACCTCAGCCCTCTGGTTGCTGTGGTTCCCTAGGAACTACTGAGGACTGAATACACAAGAAGGGTGTCCCTTCCTGCCTGCTCTGCATTTGGACAACCAAGCCAGCTATGCTCACTCCCTCCTACGTTACTCAGACCTATACACTCAACTTACATGACATTCGACCAGGCATCTGCCCCAGAACCACATCTCTCTAGCCTACAAAAAAACCCCTTCTAAGCCCATGACTAATGTTCTGAAAACTAATTCTTCTGAAAACAGAAGAATAAGAACTCATGGAGGACAAGGGCCATATCCTAATTATCTCTCATTTCCCAGAAAATCACAGAGCACGTAATAGGCACTAAATGAGCATTGGCCAAACTGAATACCAAGGATTGATCTGTTCAGAGGGAAAAAAAAGAAAAGTTTTCATATCACCTCATAGTGATTCACTTCAAAAGAGAGAATTGCTTTAAGAATTCCACAAAAACAGCTTACAAATTTTCAGGAGGCAAACAAGTGATAACCTAGTTTTCCTTCCTAGAAAGGAAACATGAAGATGTGTTTGAAACCCCACTGTAAAACTCAGATGACTCCCAAGTCTAATAAATTAAGACAGAGTTGGCATTTATAAGGAGTGGGCTCCTACTAAAATTCAACTGCATCTACACACACACACATCACACACATCATATATACACACACATATATACCATACACACACACACACACACACCATACACATACACACATACACGCACAACATACACATATACCACACACACACACACACACACACACACACACACACACACCCCATATACCCACACCATAAACACACACACACACCACACACCATTACACACCATGCACACACACATGCACGCATGCACACTACCGTTTCATTAAATCAATTAAACCTGCCAGTGTTGGATGGTGATGCTTGGAACTGTCTGATGTTGAAAATCAGTCCACCTAACCAAAACAGAAGGGAAGAGGGAAAGACAGAGATACAGAAAGGCAGAGAGACAGAAAATGAGACAGGGAGAGCTTTTAGTACAAAATATATTTAACATAAAACCTGGTGACTCTCCAGTATGGCAAAGCACTAAGTAATTACTCTAACCCCAGACATCTTTTCTATACAGGCTTTCTGTGCATTCCCTTTCTGTTATTTATGGAAACATGGCGGGGGGAAGGAGATGAACTCTTACCATGGCAACCCTTGCAGAACATGTTACACCTAATACTATCTGTCATTGGTTAGATAGAGAGTAGTTCTCACCAGGAAAAAAAAAATGCATTTGGTTTGATTATATGAGTGTTTAAAACCCATCAGGGAAAACACACAAAGCAATTAGAAGAGCCCTCACTTTGTCCCCTCAAGTGTTGAAACAAAGCTCTGAGGTTTCTATTTCTTTTTAATAAATCCTCATCTCTCTGTGGAAGAATTGACAAGTTTGTATAATTGACCTTTAAAGTCTTCATGTGATGACCATCTTCTAACATTGCCCTAAGATTGAAGATAACGAGTATGTTTAAGATTTCTTTCCAGTTCTTTTCATCCAAAATGAAAATTTTCCTCCCTCAGTATTTGTTTCCTCTCAGGTGTTTGCGCCCAGGTTACCATGGATTTACCTCTGAATCATTAGGTCACTGCTGTCACTGGGCCAGTTCCCTTTCAGCCTCTCTCTCCCCACATACCCCCTTCCCCTCAGCCTGTGGCCTTGTGGTCTTCTAGAGACAAGTAAACACCTATGTTCTCTCTCCTGGTTTCGCTTTTAATTACCTTCTCTGGGTTCTGGCTTCCTGTTTTTTGAGAAGCCTCAAAGAATTGCCTGTGAAATGTAAATACTGTCATGCCACAGGAACATAAACCCCAAGGAGAAGACGCTGGTGGGGTAGCACTGCATCGATGCTGTGGCGTGAGGCAGGCGAGGAGACAAGTTTTCATTTTCAGGTCATCAATCCACAATTGAAATACATGGAGGTTTTTCCAAAAAGGCCTAGCCTATAAAGTGGCCCAAACAGAATGTCACATTTTCAAGGGTTAGATTAATCAGAAACCCTTTGCAGACGTACTCAGGAACATACCTCTGTTTTGATCATTGATAGCATGCATTGATGCATTCAGAAAGCATTTTTGAATGACCATGTGCTAGGAACTATGCTCAAATACAATAGTGCCTATTAATTTTTACAATCTCAGTTTAGACTTTAATTCCTTTAGAAAACATTCTCTAACTTCTAGGACTGGGTCAAGTATCCTCTGTGTTTCCCTACACCCCAAGATTAATCTTAAAGTAGCACCAATTGTTTTGTAATTAACATCTTTTTGTAATAGGATAAGCTAAGTTAAGTTTCAGGTGCAAATAAACTTCCAAATTTCCACAGCTTAACAAAGCAATCGTTCTCAAATCACGATCCAATGTGAACTGAGTGGGCCCCCATAGCAGTGCACTTACCTAAGAACCCATTAAGGGACCCCTGGCTGCTTCTATCCTCAACTTTCATACTGGGAATTCTCTGCTTCCAGCTAAATGCATAGGAGAAACAGAAGGGGGAAGTTAGGATGAGGAAGATCAAGACCAGAGAGAGGCCACACCCATTCGTAACTGCCTCAAAAGAGTTAAGAATTGGCAAGAATTAGTGATACTGACACCATCCAAATTGAGGATGGGAAATGTGGAGGAACATATGGATATTTAGTGAGAAATTTCACACTCTGCCCCTATATGCAAAATTAAATTGTAAACTCTTTGAGGAGAGAGACTGGTTATGTGAGAATGTTTTAGCATTGACAGCATGTTTGTAACTCCCAATAGGAGTTAACCAACAGACACAGAAAAATCCAAGAAGACCGATGTATAAGCTCATTATTAATAAAAGAGTTCAGACTTTTTTCTTGACACAATAACAACTTGTGATCTTAAATTCACTTTTGTTGCTAATATACCAGCAAGAAACAAATGTAACATGTAAGTTTTTAAAAAGACAGATATTTACAAAGGAAGAAAAACTGTAAGCGTGTGAGGGTATAAAATGATCCCTTCGCTTTGGTCCCTTCGCTTTGGCAATTTCTTATAAAGTTATACATCTACCTATGACTTAGCCATGCTGTCCCAGGTATTTACCCCAGAGAAAGAAAGACATCTACCCACAAAGAGAACTGCACGATTCTCTTAAGAATTCTTAAGAGATTTGCTCATAATAGGCAAAAACTGGAAACAACCCAAATGTCTCTAAATACACTATAATATCACCATAGAATATTACATACCATAAAGTCAAATGAAATAAAGGCTGCTCGTGCAACAGCATGAAAGAACCCCCAACATATCATGTTGAAGATGAGCCAGACACAAAAGAGTGCAGACTGTACACAACCCAACCTACATGAAGCCCATGAAGACGCAAAACTAATGACATAAATCTGAAAGTACTTATCTTTGTGGTAAGTGAAAATTCTATGGTAAATCATTTATAAAACTGTGTAGGGTAGTGAAAATGATATAGATGTTGTTTGGGATATACATAGGTTTATACAACTATCAAAATTTCTCAAATTGAATACTTCAGATGCATGAATTTTATTTTACTTAAATAATACTTCATTATGACAGCAAGGAAAAAACCTGTAAGTAAATGTTTGGAGACGTTCAAAACTGTTCAAAAAAACTTGTCAAACTTTTTTGGAAACCTTAATGAAAATACACATCATACCCACGGAGAGGAAGTCTCAATCTCATAAAAGTAATAGTTCTCATTAAATAAATCTACATGTTCTATCAAATTGTATTCAAAGTCTCAACACATGTTTGTGTGTATGTGTGAGTGTGTGTGTGTATGATCACCTCGATAGTGGATTATAGAATTTATATAGAAGAATACAGAGCCTAGCCTAGCCTAGCCATGATAACCTTGGAATGTGATCACAGGAGGATGAGTAGAAATATGATGAAAAATAGAAAGATCTAATTTATCAGATAGTAAGGCATACTATATAGATACAATATCTAAAACAATGTATATTGAAGCAGATATAATAAACAGACCAATAGAATGGGGAAAAACCTTCCTCAGAGTAATAACTAATATAATCCTCACTCTCCAGCATAATCGGAATTCCTCTCTCTATTGAAAAATTTGCATTTATACACAAATGTGTTTGTATTTTTTCTATCCTTAGAAAAGTTATTTTAACCACACTCATCCCTCTTTGTTAAACCACTTTATTTTGAGGTATGATTGACATACAAAAGGCTGTACATATTTAATGTATACAACTTGATGAGGTTGGAGATAATTGTACATGTGGTGAAATCATCTCCAAAATCTATGCCATAAATGTGCCCATCACCTCTAAAAATTTCTTTCCATCCTCTTTATTGTTAATTTTTTGAGATAAGAACAAAAGATCCACTCACTTAGAAAGTTTTTAAGTATGCAATACAGTATTGTTTTCTGTAGGCATTGTGCTATACACAATTTCTAGGACTTACTCATCTTGTATAACTAAAACTTAGTACCTTTTAACTAGTATCTCCTTGTCTTCCCCGCCCCCCAATCCCTGGAAACCACTATTCCACTCTGTGTTTCTATATGTTTCTATTTTAGATTCCTCATATGAGTGGTATCATTTAGTATTTGTCCTTCTATGTCTGGATTATTTCATTTACCATAATGTCCCCCAGATTCATCCACAGTAAGGCTGAACACTATTCCATTGGATGTATATACCACATTTTCTTTATTCATTCATTCATCAGTGGACATTTTGGTTGCTTCCTTGTCTTGGCTATTGTGAATAATGCTAGACTGAACACGAAAGTGCAAATATGTCTTCGAGATTCTGATTTCAATTCCTTTGGATAAATACCAAGAAGTGGGATTGCTGAGTGATAAGGTAGTTCTATTTTTAATTTTTTAGGACCCTCCACAGTGTTTTCATAGTTGCTGCACCAATTTACCTTCCCACCAGCAGTGCACAAGGCTTCCCTCATTTCTTCACTCTCATTTGCAGCAAAACGCCTTGAAAAAGAGTTTTCTGGAATTACCATCTCCATTTTCCCTCTTCCCATTCTCTTAAAATGTCTTAAAAATCAATTCCTCACTCCCATCCATCCACGGAAAAGGTCGATCAAGGTCAACAATGATCCAAATTGATCTTTTCAGCAGAGAGTTTTCTCTCATTTTTACAATTACTTTCTCTTTCTCGGCTTCCAAGTCAGTACACTCCCTTCATTTTCCCACTTCCTCGCTGACTATTCCTTCTCAGTCTCCTTTCTGAGTTTCTGGTCCTCTCCCTTACTTCTTAATTTTGAAGTAGCCCAGAGTACAATTCTCATTTCAATTCCCTATTTATACTTAAACCCTTTGTGATCATACCCAATCCCACAGCATTAAATGCCATCCATACACCATGACTTTCAAGTGTTAAGTCTCCAGCCCGCTCCTTTCTCTCAAACTCGACACATATATACAACTGTCTCCTCAACAACTTCACCTGGAGTTCTAATAGTTCTGTGAAACTAAAAAAAATAAATACACTCCTGACCTTCTGCCCAAACTGCTAAACATATAATTCCCCACGTTAGTTGCTCCATTCTTGCAATTGTTCAAGTAAAAATACGTGAAGTCTTTGATACTTTTCTTTCTTTAAATCCACAAACGCACAACAGAAGGCCCTATTTTCTCAACCACTTGCATTGCTACCACAATGATGTGAGATACCATTTCTTTCTGACTTACTAGCAGAAACCTTGTAACAGGTTGCATTGAGCAAACAGGTTAACTGCTATAAAAAACAATCCCCTACTATGAACGACCTAACACAATAAAAGTTGATATATATCTCATGCAAAGTTCAAAGTGGATGCCCCTGGTCTGGTGGTTCTCCCAGGATACTCTGTTCCTAGCTGTACTGTGGAAAACCCCAGACCTCTTTCATCTGATGGTTCTACAATTTCTAAGGCTTCAGTACTGCTACCGGAAGTGACATAATCACCTGTGGTTACACTGCGTTGGACAGAACCCAATACATGGTAAAGTCACCTGAAAGGGATCCCGGAAAATGTAGAAGAACACACAGCACAGAACGTCCACCACAAAAGCCTTCCCACACGTGTGCTTGTCTCTCTACATCTATTCTCAACACAGCAGCCAGAACAATCTTCTTAAAACAAAAGTTAGCTCATGTCACTTCTCCATTTGTAATCTTACAGGACAGACCATTTTACTCAGACTTGAAGCCAAAGATCCTAACAGTTGCCCAAGGATCTGCAATTCCAGAAACCCCCATTAGTCCTCTCATCCCACTTTCTACTTCACCCAGGTCCAGCCACATTGGATTCATATTGTTCCTCAGATATGCCAGGCATGCTCCTAGCTCAGGGCTTTGGTCTATGTGGGTCTTTTGCCTGGGATACTCTTCAGATATCTGCATGGATATGTCCCTAATCTATTTCAAGTCTTTGCTCATACGTCCTCATGTTAATGAGACCAACTCTGAACATCCTATCTATTGCTGCTACAACATGTCCACCCCCTTCCTGGAACTCCAACTCTTATTCCTTATCTGGCAGCCCTAACTCTTATCTCTCCCATTTTCCTCCCTGACTGGCACTCCTAACCTTCTTCCCCTTCCTAAGATGTGTGTGTTCTCTCTCAATCTACCAGAACATGAACACCTAGTTAGTGATTCTTTATCTTTGGCATACTAATAACACCTTGAATGGTGGCTAGATTATAATAGAAGCTCAGTCAATATATAGTTTTAAATGAGTAAGTCATTTCTCACTACCACCTAACTTAATAGGTACAATTATTATCACCCCATTTTACAGGTGAGAAACTGAGGCACAGAGAAATGTAACCATGTGCAAAGTTACTTTGCTAGTGAACATCTGGGAAGTGGTGGGGCTGAGCTTCAATTTCTGGTAGTCTGGCTGGAGGGTCCATGTATACAACCACTAAACTCATCTGTTTCTCCATTTGATACCCCTGGAACTATTGTGATCCATACTGCAACCTCATGAGTTAGGTATGATTAGTAGATATATTTATCTGACAGATGAGGAAACTGAGGCAAAGTCAGACTAACTTGCTCAATGCCACACAGTGAGAGCTAGAGCCAGGTTTGACTGAGACATTTTTGTCTCTAAAACTTTGCTCCTAAGTACTATGTATATGATTTTAAGAATTCTATTGCATGAAATCACCTCTAGATAGAAATAATAAATCTCTCCTTTACTGTTATAAAAACAAATCACAAGGTCTGCTTCAGGGCTGATTTTTTAAAGTGCTGCAAGTATCATTTTACTGAGTGAATGCACAACCACATCATATCGTACTGCCTACCCCCAACCATCTAATTACTTAATGCTCATAAAGCCTAAACTGCTGACCCAAATCCTGTGGTCTTTCCTCTCCATGTGGTAAGTTCTCAATCAACTGGATGTTCATATGGGTTTAATTCAATGGTTTTACTGACCTGGACTATTTCCCAACTGAGTTCACCTAAGTACCACTGAGGATTGCCATCTGAATAGGTTTTAATCAATCTAGTTTCTATGTGTGGGAGCCTTACAGTAAAGTCATTTGGTATTTACAGCATGAGAATGAGGATTTGAGTCAGTTTGTGGAGCCCAGGGCCCATTTACCAACAGTGGCACTGATTTGTCAAGAAGAATAAACGACTGGTTGTGCCCCTAAATTCTGCTTCTCAAATGGATATTCTGACTAGTATCTCCTTTTTGCAGCTGCTATTAAAGGTAAAGGTATCTAGATATCAAAGCATATACACAAACACTTAAAACTTCCTACAGATTCATGGTTGGACCTCATCTACATGTGCTCTTGGGTTAATGATGGGTCTTATATTATCATTTAGTTACTCTGAGTAGAAGGACATCTAAATTGTTTCAGCCCTGAAAGGGAGCCTGTGTTGATGGGTCTTCTAGGTAGTTGCTCAGGGATTCTATGAGTGGCCACTCAAGATTGACTCTTTGTATAAAACCCTGAGAATGCACTACTTGCCCACCTGAGCTCTTGTACTTGGTCATCTCTTACTCTCTGTGTGGTTGCTTCTCTGCTTGAGAAATTCCTTTGTCTAATTCTATGTGATTCCATAAATCATGCTGCCCCACCTTCATATGGACAAAGGTGGGCATGTAATACATACTGCTGGTCAGAAGGGCTGGACACAAGGGCTGATACATAGGGGTGAGCCTGCAACCTAAGTGGTATTTGAAGACGAAAGAATAGGTGAGGAGTGGAGAGGCATTTCACAATAAATATTATTTGTCCATTGCTGCATAACATATTTCTCCAAAACTCAGCAGCATAAACAACACACATCTCAGAATTTCTGTATACCACAGATTTGGGTGTGCTTCAGCTGGATTACCCAGCTCAGGGTCTCTCAGAAGACTGGAATCAAGTGTCAGCGAGGGACTCATTCATCTTGAGCCTCCCTAAATGAATATATGCTTCCAAGTTCTCTCGTTGATTGTTGGCAGGGTTTAATTCTCAGGGACTTTAGGACAAGGAACTCAGTTCCACACTGACTGTTGGTCAAAGACCACCTTCAGTTTCGTGCCACTTTGGCCTCTCCATATGAAACTGGCTTCCCCAGAGTGAACAAGTAAGAAGTCAAGAAAGGTATCACCCACAACAGAGAGAGTGCTGGAAAGACAAAAGTTACAGCCTTTTGTAACTGAATCTAGGAAGTAATAGCCCATCACCTTTAGCATATTAAATTTATTTAAAGCAAGTCACTAGGACCAGCCTATGCTCAAGGGAAGGGGATTATCAAGGGCATGATGATCAGAAATGGCTATTAGCCAGATTCATTTTGGAAGGCTGGTTACCACAACAATGTGTCTATATATTTGTTCCCTAAGCTGATACTAATTCACTTGGGACAAATTAGAAAAAGTATCCCTCCCCGCTTCCACAGATCAGATGCAAACCAGATGTACCCCATGTCAGGAAAAAAAGCACCCCTTACTTAGAGAAGGCATCCTTGAGCCAGAGATCATGGCTTGGCCTACAGAGACCATCTCTGAGGAGTGCACACACTATCATACTGCAAGTAGCAGCTCTGTGTACATTACTGCTTCCTTTTCTGTCCAAATCAATTCTGTGTCAAATAATGCTACTTTGGAAGTAAGGACTAGCCTGTCCTGTTTGAGAAGAGTGAAGGTTTGGGAAAAGACTACAGTCAATGTCATATCATTCATTAAATGAGATACTGTAAGTAACATCTCTGAAACTGAGTTGCTAGCTCTCAAGTACTAAGCAAATGTAAGGACATATCTAGTCTGGTGAATCCGACCAACATATCCCATCCAGTAGCAACACTTCATTTGGAACACCCAATAAATGAACTCGGATTCCCGTGCCACTTTTAGTCGGCAAAGTTTCATTGAGCACCATTTTGTATCAGGCACTTTCAGGCATAGGAAGTCATGATGCCAAATAATAGTGTCATATATGTGTTAGCCATTCACACAGGTGGTATTTAATTTGACACCTACATGGACTCAAATGCTCCTACATTTCTCCAACTCCAAACCATCTCCCCAAAATCCTCAAAGGAGAAGAGCTAACTCAGTGTCTATGTGCCATATGCTATGCTGTGTAGTCTATCTTTGTTGAGCCAATGAATAAGAAAATATAGATAAACTAATAGGCTAACTTTCTGGAGCAACTATCTCTCACGTAGTAGTTAGTGTCCAAGATGCTTTTGTCTTGTAGCTCCGTCTCAAAACAAGGCCTCTTTCAGACTTCTTAGAGGAAAAAGAGGTGGAAAATTTTTGCTGTGGCATTTCACTGCTTTGATCTGGAAGTGAGCTGCATCACTTCTGTTCATAACTCATTGTCCAAAATTATTCATATGACCTGACCAAACTCCTAAGGGGCTGAAAGGTGTGGTCTTCTGTGGTCCAGAAGGATATGGTAAACTCTAATAACATCCCCTACCACATTCACATTATCTCTCTATAAATGATGCTGCTAGGTCTCAGAGGGTGTAGGCAGTATTTCCGAGACTATCCAGAAAAGTCTGGATTAGAATTGCTAATTCTAATTACTACCACAACATCCTACCACTTGGTGGAACCATTCCTTTGGGAATTACCTTACGAAGGTATTAATTTCCAAATTACATGCATTAAACAGGACACTATTACTGCCTTACTTCAACCCTATCCTAAAGGAATGAGCTCTCTCTTATATCTGAATATCTCTCACCTAGACTTTACCTTTCCTGTGTCATTTTACATCTTCCACCTACCCAAAAGACCATCTGAAAATTCTGTGTGTGTAGCTCTAAAGCTCTATGCACACACAGCTGTTACTTGAGAGAGCCATTTTTTTTCCATCCTGTCTTTAAACATATTTGCTTTCAGAGAAGACTTCAATGTCCATCCTGTGTCATTAATAGTCACAGAAAGAAAGCATTTCATCTTCCAATCATCCCTGCATTCCTCCATCAGACATGTCTAAGTAGTACCTAGAGGAGGAAAGCACCATCTGAGAAGGGAGGAACCATTAATGGCTGGGGCAGTATCTAATGTCTTCCCTGAAAAGCCATGAGACTGCAGATCTGACTTGGTTTTTGTCTCTCTTACTGACCTTGTATATCTGACTTAAGAAACACACAAACAAAACCTTAGTAGAAAAATATAGGAGCCTAATTAAGCAAGAAAAAGACTGAGTTGTCAGAGTAGAGGTTTGCTAATATGTTGTGCCAGCCACAAAGACATTTTAGCAATGTGAATGGTCACGAAATTTTCAGTCTCCTAGAGCAGGCAAAACATGTAAAAACTGATACCTCAAAAAATAAGCTGTGTCATGAGACAAGTCCACGCAAATACATTTAAATTTGCAGAGAAGAAAGAGACCATGTCCCGTTGAGATCACCAGTGAGGGCCTCATGAGGAAAGCTGCATTTGATAATAACAACAGTAGTAATAATATAAGTAAAATCAAGTTAATGCTAACTGAATACTTACCTCATACCAGGCATTTTCCTCAGTGCTTTATATTTATTAACACATTTAGACCTTAGAATTATTTTAGGAGATATTCATTCATTTGCCAGATATTTATTGAGCCCCTACTGTATGGCAAGCAGAGTTCTATTAGCTGAGGTTACAGCAAAGAGCAGGACAGAAAGCATTACTGCTGCCTTGAAGGTTACTTTCTACTGAGAGCTATCACTCGAATCTCCATTTTCCAGGAAACTGAGGTGTGAGGAAGTTAAACACCCTGCCAAAGGTCACACACATTTTTAGTATCCAAGTCAGGATTTGCTTGCAGTCTGTAAACCATAGAGCATGCTTAACCACTCTGCTCTTCCAACATGGGTGATAGGGTGAGAATAATTAAAATAACAATAATGTCAACTGACATTTAGCATTTGGTTGGGCATTTAGCATATGGCAAGTGCTATGCAACCTTATATGGGTTATTTCATTTATTCCTCAAAATAATCCTATGAGTGCAGTAACTGGAATAATAATGACTTGGTAAGAGCCTGTGCTCTATTATCTGACCACCATATTTTAAATGCTAGCACTTCCTAGTATTTAGCTGTGTTGCCTATTCTTCAATTTCCTCAACTGCAAACTGGGTGACACACGTAGCCAGCACCAAAGATACTGAGGCTGTTGCCATCGTGTTTTTATTTGCCTCTGCCTCCTATATTGCCTCTTTGGAGTCAGGGGCATGTCTCAGTACTACTCACTGTGTCCCACACTGCCTGACACATTGAAACTCCTCAGTAAATACTGAATGAGTTAGAGATTGGTAGAATCAGGGACTTTGACCTTGTGGAATAATTTTCATGAATCAAAATGTATGGCATGAGCCGTATGATTTCAAGAATTTCAACATTCCAGAAACTACCCTAGAAACCACAACATATTGGACAGATCACCCTTCCTCAATATAGGAAATTCACCATAAGCCACGGTAAGCACCTGTGGCTGCATGGAAGGCCCTGGATACCCAAAGGAAATAGGTGTGTAGTGCAGGCCAAAGGGACACAACTTGTTCTCTTTCCCTGCTAGCTTGAGTCTGGGCCCAATTGCAAAGAAATTGGATCAGACAGTAACTTCAAGATGTACAAGTTTTCCTAGCATAAGAAAGCGTACCCTGCAGCAGAAATCCAACCAGAAGCTACATTTGTGGGTGATAATGCAAGCCATATCCTGATGTTCTAAACACATTATTAAATCCTCTGCAATTACAGGAATCTACTGCTAAGAGTTGCAGCTAAGCCACTTTCAAAGTTGGCATGAAACCGAGAAATGAAGAACTCAGGCTCCATCCATTTTCTTTTTCTACTAATGAATACTCCTTTTGTTCCAAAGTCTCCCAAGTGACTCCCTTGACAATACAGGTAATTAATGGACCATTCTTCTTGATTCAGATACTGTTGAAAATGTAAGAGGACTTGATAATTGAATCTGCATCCAAACTTTCCCATTATCTAAGTGACTAATAAATGTACATTAAATTAATAACAATTTTTTTCTAGGAACTTCTTCACAGCTAATTGATAATGCTCATTCAACAAAACAGAAAATGGAGGCAGAGAAGTCTTTTTTTTTTAATATTTTTTTTAACGTTTATTTTATTTTTGAGACAGAGAGAGACAGAGCATGAACGGGGGAGGGGCAGAGAGAGAGGGAGACACAGAATCGGAAGCAGGCTCCAGGCTCTGAGCCATCAGCCCAGAGCCCGACGTGGGGCTCGAACTCATGGACCGTGAGATCGTGACCTGAGCTGAAGTCGGACGCTTAACCGACTGAGCCACCCAGGCACCCCAAGAGAAGTCTTGACAATAAGACTGGAGCAGAAATTTCCCTTGATTCTTTTTAAAATGAGATTTGAAATCGGACTTCATTAAAATCAGCAAGACTTAGGTCCATCATTAGGCTCTCAAAAAGTCAGAAATAAATAAGTAACACAAGTGCTTCAGAACATTGTTTTCAAATTATTTAAGCCTAAGTTCTGTTTTGTTTTGTTTTTTAACTCTAACGTAAAGACTTGGGATAGGGTAACTTTCAGAGTCAATAATAATAATACTATTTAATGCTTCTGGTATTATTGAATTTTAAAAAGATCTTCAAGCGTGCCTGGGTGGCTCAGTCAGTTAAGCATCCAATTCTCGATTTCGGCTCCAGTCATGATCTCATGTTTAGTGAGATCAAGCTCCACATTGGCTCTGCACTGACAGCATGGAGGCTGCTTGGGATTCTCGCTTTCCATCTCTAGCTGCCCCTCCCCCACTCATTCATGTGCACACTATCTCTGTCAAAATAAATAAAGAAACATTTTCAAATTTTTGTTGAAAAGATTTTCAATTATCTATCAACCATCTTTAGGACACCTCAACAATAAAAATTAAAATATGTTTGGCTCTAATTTTTGGAGTATTGCAAAACGATAGTCTAGGAGTCACAAATGTTTGAACCATACAGAAACTTACCTTTTCTGGAAATGGTCTTAGTGAATGTTAGGTAGTGTTCCTTCCGTCTCCCAAAGGAACTTCTCCAATGACTCCATATGCACAAGGCAGAGTTAATACCTCATGTAGAAGATGCTACAGATGAAGAATTCCTCAAATAGAAAGTTCTTTTCCTGAGAGCTCCAGTGGCATCTTACTGCATTCAAGTCAAGTGCAGAAAAGATTACCATAGATTTGGCAACTGTTCACACTAAAGTATCCCAAATATTGCATTATTTGGTAAGATATAAGATGAGCAATAAATGACTGTTCATAAACAAAATGTCAGCTGCTATTTCATGTTTTTTCACAGCAGTGTGGACAACTTATGGGTCAAACAGAGAAGGAGCTGAGAAAAGTCTTTCTGAGAGCTGTAGCCGGAATTACAGAGGATGTACCTCAGGTCTGTTTCCCAGGAGAAGGGAGAGAGAATTAAAGAGACTAGAAAAAAAAGACAGTGTTTTGGGAGAACAGCAAGTTGACTGGTGTTTCAAAATATTCAAGGATTCAGAAATTGTGGCATGTAAGAAAGAAGTGTTCTGAATACCTTGATAAGAAATGAGTAGAGCAAGTTTTCTTAAATACTAGTGTCCCATAAGATATTAATGAGCATTCCTCAGAAACTATAGGTTTTTATAGTCAAATAAGCTTGGGAAATGGTAAATGCTACATTCCCCATTTTGGAGATTCATCTATTTAACATGGTTCAACCTAACATTTTCTAACTCATTTTATCAAGGAACAAATCTGCCTCCCTCCCCATACACATACCCCTTCCTCCCTTTTTTTCCTTCCTTCCTTCCTTCTTTCCTTCCTTCCTTCCTTCCTCATTCTTCTGTCCTTCTTTTAATTATCTTTTCTGGATACCCATTAACCTCTACCACTATGTACAACAGTGAGTCATTGCAGGCTTTTGATGAGAAGAATGACATCACCAAATTTGCATCTGGAGTACATGAAAGGTGGATTGGAATAGGGTGAGACTAGAGGCAGAGAGACCACAGCATTAGATGTGAAGAATTGATAAGACGTGGGTTGGATGGCCCCACAGAGTGGTCAAAGTGAAAAGAAGAGAACAACAGTAGTAACTCTGATGCCTCCACCATCTATTACTGGTGATGACTTTAAGATAGAAAACAGAAGGAGTCAGTTCAAGAGAGAAGATGCATTGTTTAGCTTTGGAAATTTGTGGTTTCTGTGGCACATTTCTGGGGAGATGTCTAGGAAGCAGTTCAGGATGTACAGGAAGGATTCAGAAGAGCATCTGGGATATGGTGTTAGGAGTCATCAATATTTAATTGATTTGTGAAGCAATGCAAATGTTAAACTTTTAAAGCAAAATATTATGTTAAGGTTAATTTTTAGTATGGATTTCAATCTACTGCAATCCACAACTTGCAGAGTCTATTATTAACTTGTAAAAGAATGAGAATGCTAGGTAGCAAATGACGCCTACAAGTCAGAAAACTTGGGTTTCAGCTCCCCTGAGAATCCAAGATTTACAAAGTTGAAAGAGGTAGATCACTTAGCTCCCTGGTGGCTGTATCTATCATGTGCCAAGGCAACCGGCTGATCATTGAAAACATTCAGTGTAGCCAGTTATCAGGCATAAGAGGGACATGAGTAAATCTCGACTTGTAAAATTTCTAAACCCAATCGTTTTTTTAATTAGAAATCATTACCTTTACCCAGTTCCCTCCACCTGAAATTCTCCACAACTTGTTTGTCTCCTAGATAAAACTAAATCATCTGTAAGTTCCAGATGAAGGTCCATGCCCTCCACAAAGCATTTTCCAGCTGTCTTCACCAACACTAAAGTTAAAATAAACCACTCTTTTTCAGAGCTGTAATGCTTCAAAACTATCTGTTAGGGAACGTAATACACCACACTATTACTAGATGGGCTCATGTCTTTCCTCCAGATTACACTGTGTGCTCCTCTAAGGTAAATCTTGTTTATCTCTAATTCCCTTCCCTTTACCCTTTTTTGCCTGGTACCTTGTAAAGTGCCATTCAGCTCCTGTTGAATGCAGAACGAATACATTTGAACAAATGTGTATATGCATTATGAAATATATGAAGGCAAGAATGAAAGAACAATGCATGCGTAAATGAAGAAATAAAAGGAAGATCTACACCAGCCCCTCTATACCAGGATGCTGACATCGGTTCACCTGGTTTGTTGAAATTTGCTCTTTAGGAAAACTGAGAAGTCAGGATTCTGAAGTATTTCATATGGGGTTTTAGGCAATTCATAACAGTCAACATTCACATTGGTGCAGGGAAACTCCACTTATTTCACTGGATCCACACAGAGACAGCCATTGAATTTCCGGTTAGAAAGCTGAGGGGTAAGTCATCTCGGACAAGTTCCAGATGAAGAAAGCGGGAAAAACTGTTTACATGGTAATAATTTTTGTTCAAAACATCACATTGAAAGTGGAAAGGCCAAAACCAGGGGAAAATATCAGACACTGGCAAAAAAATATTATGAAGGCTGATTATGTAAACCTTGTCTTATTTGAAAGGTAAAGACTGTAATCCACATATCAAGTTCAAATTTCCTGTTTAAATATTGTTAGTTTGAATGTTAATCTGAGTTCCATGTTTGATTGCAGGGATCAGGGCTGCAAATATTGATTACCATGAAATGAAAGCAGAAATTCATTTCTGAAAAGGAAGCTGAGGAGTGCATTTATATGAAACCAAGTAATAAATAATACCTTGGGATTCTGACTCATTCCCAAACCAGAGTGTAATTATTTCCTCTTTCACCGTGCTTCCTCAGCCTCCTTTCAGTTGACTGAATGCACATCCCATATCTGGGCACATTTACAAAAGCTAAAACAAACAATCCAAGTAGCCAAACACCATGGCAACAGACCCAAACTTGACACCACTAACTCACAACAATAAATCTCCATAGATTTCAGAGCCACCATCAGATCCCCTGCTTTGTCCTCCCATTACAAAGCCTCACTTTCCCAATGAACTATAGGGAGTCACTGTTTTCATGCCATGACTCCTAATAATTGCCAAACCCAAGCTGTGACAGACAGTAAGGGGAAAAGCTCACAACAGAGAATCCCCAGCTGAGCAAAACCTGCTCCCCTGAACACAGTTTGCTTTTGAGAACAGTCAGAATGATCAGGTTATAGTTGGGAGACACAATCTTGCAGAAAGTTAATGAGCTAAACACTTCACGGTGTGAGAGTCGCTTGACCCTAATGTTATTCTTCCTTTGACAAATCTCCAGGACACAGAGTATGTGGATTCACTATATATTTCTACATGATCTGGTTGTGACATCATATTTGTACATAGGTTTTTTCATATATGACTGATACACTAAGTTTGAAAGGAAGGGGAGAACTGAGGCAGAAATCTTGATGTGGGTCAATGGACAAATAATTTCATGTGAACACAAAACAGAAATCAGGAAAATGTATACTGATACTTTCCTTGAAGCAGTCAAGCGCCTTAAATTCTCCTCTGCTTTGTCCGTATACAAAGAACCCAAATGTTGCATAGACACAATAGAAGGGCACAAGCAGAGCTTAGTAATATCCACTTCAATGGGCCCCAAATGATAGTAAGTAGATGGATAAAGGCTACGACAAAGTTTTCACCACACCAAGGAAAAGAAATAGACAATAAAGAGGATAAAGTGAAGTTTTCAGAAATTAAATGACTCATCTCAATTCCGAAATTATGTCCTCTGCATTTTATTAGTGTTAAAATATCCTCTTATTTATAATATGATGGTAGGGGCAAAAAATATTATATTTTTATTTAGTTCTATTTTTGTTGTTCTTTTTTTTATTTGGAAAAATTAAAAAGAAAAATAGCGGCTCTCGAATGTAATTAAAAACATATATCATTTTATGAAAAATGGAGAAAAGTATGGAGAATGATGTAATACATGCTTATGTTTCTCAAACCTTCGATTAATGATCAACAATGTGTCATTTGGTATAGTTTTGTGTTTTACATAATTAAGCAGCTCAGATTCAGCTGGAGTCCCCTTGACCTCCAATCTCAGTGGCCTACAATTTTAGGCAGTAGGAGCAGGACTAGATTTTTAGCTCCAGGTTCCCTTCCATTACTCCAAGTGGTTCCTTGTAATCAGAGAAGTCCTTGGACAAGTGGTAAATGATGCTCCGAAGAAACATCTCACGTGTGGATGTTCGAAGGAATGCAAAGGACCTGACCAATAAGTGAAAATGAGAAACAAAATCAAGCATTTACATCATAAACTGTAGTCTCTAGGGGCGCCTGGGTGGCTCAGTCAGTTAAGCGCCTGACTTTGGCTCACATCATGGTATCATCACTCTTGAGTTCGAGCCCCGTGTCTGGCTCTGTGCTGACAGCTCAGAGCCTGGAGCCTGCTTCAGATTCTGTGTCTCCCTCTTTCTCTGCACGCCCCCCTCAAAAATAAGTAAAAGTAAAACAACTTTTTTTAAATAAATTGTAGTCTCTGTTCCATTAGGGTCTTATAGTTAATTCCCAAATCTTTGGCAGAGCAGACACAGCTCAAGAGACAAATTTTCACATTCCTTTAAAACTATAAATGTCATACATAATCTCATTGTTATTGGAACAAATATAACACCATTAAGACAATTTTGGAATCTGGTCACTCCTCCTCAATAATGTGCGTGACTTTGGGCAAATTAATTATCATTTTTGAGCTTTAACTTCTTTATCTTTAAAATGAGAATTATAATACCTACCAAAAAATTAAATTTCTTGTTGAAGGATTAAATGAAATAATGTAAGTAAGCACATTTAGCACTGTGCTCAAGAAACACTACCAATTATTGCTATTAGTATGGTTTTTCTTCTACGGAGGTTACATGCTAATCCTAAAGGTTTTGAGTCTGTTACGTCTTTCAACCACTGTGTTCTATTCCCCAGCCTCCATCAAGGCTTCCTAACACACACCAGTTGCCAGGAATCTTTCCTAAACCTTCAATACAGAGAATTTATCTTCTTATGTGCAAATCTTATAATCCAAATGACTGTAATTTGCATATATAGCGGGTGATCTCTGGACTGAGATCTACTTGGGAAGTTAAGGCATAAGCAATTTAATATATCAGGCAAGAGATAAATATATGAATATCCAATATGCAAGATGCCATATACAAAAGAAAGAGAAAATCTCTGAAAGTGTTTCACGATACGGGTCAAATAAATGGTATGAGAAATGTGCTTTGGTTTCAACAGATATTAAGAGTCTGGAATGACTGTGGAAAATTCTGTAGTGAGGAGTCCAGTGCTTGGCCATTAGGGATGGGTAGAATTTGGTTTGGCTGACACGAGGATGGCTACATGAGTAAAATCAATGAATAAAGGACCTGGATTAACCCAGAGAAACTGGAGTAGTACAAAGTGATTGCAAATAAATCTCAATTTTATGTAGTTAGATTGAGGCCAGGAAGTGGAAATATCAAAGTTCCCAGCCACCCAGTACTTCTGGGAAGGTGCCATTTGGCAGAAATTTCCTCAACTCTGCTTTGTGAAATATTTCACGCCCACCTCTATTAGTTCCCCTTAGGGCAATTGTAGTATTCTTTTTCAACTTTTTAACTTGAGGGTTTTTTTCTTTTCTCCAAATTTGGCTTCTCATGATTTTTTGCTTTCCTGTTTCCTGTTAGTCTCTGACCTGCCTACCACCCTCTCCTAATGTAATATTTCCTTGTAACATCTAAACTATGCCCAGTATGGGACCTCTTCTTCCTCTGTCTCTAGATGCAGCCAAGACAAACGCTCTGTTTCTGACACCATTAAACCTGTTCCCAGGACTGTGAGAATCTGTACCTGCCCGGCCAAAAAATGGAGGTTTTAACCTCTAAGCAGAGGGGAGCCATTGAAAGTTGAGGAGGGGGAGGGGAAATTATGTCAGAAAACAGTTGTTGATCTTTTTGGGTCAATGGGATTTCAAACACTAGAATCTCTGGTAGCCATCTTAGAAAAGTTAAAAGGTGGCAAACATTACTAACCACATCAATAAAAATTTGGCTCAGTCAGCGTGATGCCTAAGCAATCACTGTGTATCATTCTGCGTGTACCATTCACTCAACCACCAGTCATTCTCTGCCTTTAAAAAAAAAAAAAAGGTTTTCTGCATTAATCAATCTTTCATATTCTTGTAAGGTGAGGTTCTCACACAAATGTTAACTTGGAGCCAATTTAATGCTCTCTCAACTGTAGCATCTGCCTCACTGGGCAGCCCACTCAGCTACATTCCCTACTTGACAGAGACAGCCCCATAATAATTTGAAAAATAAACAAGTGCTGTGAAAATCCATGTTAAATACTATTCAAAGTTGGCAGCTCACCTGTGAAGGTCTGAGGCCCATTTGCATACCATGACATTCCAGTGGTAAGGCCCTGGTACGGAATCTAAAAGGCAACTTCGTACTTGGGACATGAACTCCTTCCAAAGCATAGCACCAATAATTACTCAACCAGTCTCTATTTAAATATTTCTGGGTAGTTTCTCCGAAATCATATTTGAGATATTCAATTTGTAAAAAGTTTTGTCTTGTGTTGAATCGAGGTCTGCTGTTATCCACTGGTCCTAATCTTTTTTTGTTGTTGTTGTTCAGAATTAACAGAATAAATCTTACTCAGAAGCAGACGTGAAGTAAGGATTTTTGTGCCAGTGATTTATTACGGAGGTGCTTCCACAAGAACTTGTCAGGGAGTGGGAGAAGGAGGCAGAAAAGGGAAGATTTGAGTAAAGGTGCAATGACAAAGTCCCTTGGAGGGTGGCTTTGGCCTGACTCTGCAAGGGAGATGTCTAGAATAAAAATGACACCTCCTAAATTTTTTCCTACTTGGGGCAAGGAAGCTGTGCTTTCTCACTCCAACATGAATTAGTCAATGACTAAAAAGCCACTCTGAGGACCTAAACCTTTTGCATATTTGTCCTTCTGTGTCTGTGGGCAAAGCAGCTGAGCACCCTGAGAACAGTCCCCTGAAGGAAGATGTCAGGTGTGAGCCTTTGAAAAACAAAGAACATGGAAGCCAGAGGCAGAGATGACAGAAATGATAAAGGGATCTGAACACATCAAAACGGAGACCAAGAGTCCACTACACCCTTCTTCCTTGTGAAAGCCCTTAATGCCACTGTAGACAGTCTTCACTTCTTCTCCAAGTCTCCTTGTGTTTCTATTAAACCTTCCTGGTTCTTTTGACCCCAAGTTTGCATCCAAACCTTGTGAGAACTGAGTAATACTAAGTTGTGTTTGATCTATCATCTCTTGAAGAAAGTGGAACTTCAGTGGAACTTTCCACTATTTGTGGGAAGACACTGAGGTGAGCCTTTCAGACAGCAAAGGTTAAAAGGGTTGGATGTTAATTTCTGTAATTCTCCACACGTCAACTGCAAACAGAAAACATGGTGGCAAAGGATTTCCAGAGAAGCCCGCTAGACAGTCTGCGTCCCTTCCAGGGAAGCAACCAGACCCCATGCTGAAGACCTGAAGTTTCAGCTACAATGGTTTTCAATTCAGCCATGTTTATAAAAACAGCAACTTGGGAGCTTGAGGAAATTTTGACACCAAAAATTGTTTGAATTTTAGAGGCTGAAAAGTGCATTTCTAGCCTTTGGAAAGGTCACCCTTCCTGTTTTCAGGTTTATGAGCCGCAATGTTTATGGTGGCTCAGTTTCAACTCTTATTTCTTTCGCCTGCAGGGCATTTCTGTGTAAATGTCACTTTCTCCAGCCAGCACACGCAAGGTTGGCTTAAGATGGGTTTATACGTAGCTATCAGAAGCTCTGTTCCCATGGGCAAGGGTTGGTTTTTTTGTGCTTTTCCCCGTGTATTTTAATTGATCTTCCTGTTCATTTTGTGCTGTTTAAAGAAGCGTCTATAGTCATAAAAAAGAGGACCTCTAAAACACCAACAAAACCGGCACAAACCAACCAACAAATATAAAATTGTATCACAACACTATGTCCACATTAGGTTTGAAGGTTGATAATTAATCGTATTCCCCAAACTGGAGTTTTATGTTTGGTAATTAACCATATTCTTTCCTTCTCAAAGTTAGAAACAATTAGGAATAGACATAGGAGTCACAGGCAGAAAACAAAGTACTTGCTTTTGCAGAAGAGGGTGACGTTAGCATTGCCTGAACCCATAGACAGTGGGTTGCCTGATTCTCCTACGTTGTACTCAACAGAGCAACAGGACTGTGGCTGGCCTCTTCTGCAGGGACAGCACCTTCACCAAAGCACAATAGTTTTGGGGACAGGGCAGGGAGAGAGAAAGGAATGAAAACAGGAGCTAGGACACTCTGGTTTGGGCACCATCTGTCACCTTAGATAATCTACGTTGCTTATTCTCAGCCTTGGGCATCTCATTCATAAAATGAGTGCTGTGAGAATTAAATGAGATGATGTATATAAGGTATTTTGCACAGTTCCTGGTGCATAATGAGTATTCTATGATGAGTTTCTCCTGTTATCGAGAATATTATTTTATTCCTATCTTCACCACAGATTCTTAGGATTTAGGAGCTTCTTCCTGCCTATTTTTCTCCAGCTATAAATGCTGACATATCCAAACATTTTTCTTGGCATTTGAGACCCTATAGAAAGGATTAGATCCGATGGCAGCCCCAATTCTAGGATTGCTCCAGAGGAATCTTTTTGACATCACCTGGTCCATTAAACATTTAATGAATCCCTGTGTCCTACTAAGCACAGAATTAGGCACAGAGAAGGGCTGGAATTTGGAATGAGATTTTCCACAGAAATAATGTTTGCAATACATGGATTGGGGGGTGAAGCAGGGAGGTAGTGGTTTTTTAATTGCATTTGCTAACATTGTTTATGTGGCAAAGTATCAAGTTCCCAACAGCCAATAAGCACATAAAACTTGAAGACCTGAGAGCATCCCATGTTCACCGAATATTCCAACACAAAGAGAATTATACATTTCAACATGCTATTCAAACTAATACAGTGGTTCACTTCTTTGTATCCATATTATACTAGAAGTTTCAAAATCTCTAGGTCATAAGAGTAGTTCCCAAGCTTTACCAAGCCCTCAGGAGGGAAATAAACACTTCTTTAATCTTTCTAAAAGTCAGTAAACCAGACAGAGGGGCACCACACAAAATGACCCCCACACACTATTCCTTAAGAAGTTACTTGTGAATTATTAACGGTTGGTCAGCAGCAAAATCTTCAAGACAAAGACGGACATGAAATACGAAGGCTCTCTACTCAGAAAAGTCATTACAGTTTGCAAAGTTCATATTTAAATACTTTTTTTTTAATGTTTAGCTCCTGCTCAGCAGTCATGGATGGCCTTTCCATCATGGCAAATTTAAATGCATTAAATTACAGCCTCTTTTTTTCTATTGTGGTTTATGTAATTAACCAGAGCAGAGGTAATGTGGAAATACTAGGATTTCAGTAATTGAGACACTCACAATTAGCACTGATAAAAATTTATAGTGCATCATATCTTTATAAACTCAAAAAGAACCCACTATATTTCACAAGAGTACATCTACATATCAAGTTTACACATTTAGTAGTAAAATCAATATGGTCACTTTCTACAGAGGTTTACTTAACACGCTGGGTAGCTATGAGGTGACTTAATCACAAGTCAGACTTATGGAAATGCTAGTAATTATTTTATTCACTTATTTACTCCTTAATTACAGAAATATTTATTAAGCACCTACAATGTGCCAATTGTGTGAGTAACAGATGTGATTAACACAGATAGGATCTCCTCCTTCTTATAGGTTACCATCTAGTAGTAAGCATAGATCTGACTCTCATTGTGAATTTCACAACTCTTATAAACAGAACTAGCACTTTATTATGTATGATAGTAATTCAGTCTGCATACAGATATACCATTAATTTGTATTTTACTAACATCCATAATAAAAGCAATTATCTTGCTTCCTAACTCTCAGTACATTTTAGGCAGACAATGAGAAGTTCCCACCATTGTTCAAAAATATAAAGCCAATAACAGTACTTGCTACCATTCATTAAACACTTACTTCTTGCCAAGCATTGTTATCAATGCTTGACGGATTTTAATACATTTAACCTTCACAATCATATGAAGTAGTTACCATTTTTATCCCCATTTATTAGATGAGAAAACTATAACCCAGCGAGGATTCAGTAACTTGCTAAGATCACTCTTTTGGTAAGAAGTGGAGAAGGGACCAGAATGCACAGTAGTCATGGTTTTGAACACTGCAAGGTACCTACTCTCCAGTGGAAGATGTTCCCTCGGCATACCATTGTCTTCCTATTTTAGCAATCCTTGAAAGATGCATTGGGGGCTATATAAAAGTATAAGCTCTTTTAGTGACAATTATTGTGTCCAGATTTCCATGAAGTGGTAAGTGTTTTGAGTACCATACAAAGGCCAAGTGGAGTAGTTATTGCATAATGTTATGTGGTGACCTTTTCTTTGTCTTGATAGCAAACTACAGTTCTTAATAAAAATAGCTGGGACAGGAGAAGAACCAGGGATAGATTTTAGGTCAGATTTTCCTGTCAAAACTATCATTTGATGAGAAAAACATCAATTCCATCATACTCATCATTAGTAATTATTCTACATTAAGACAGAACTGAGATAAATAAAATGGTTTGGAATGCCTCTATTCCAAGAAAACTTCTTCACAGAACAAGGGCCTGGCTATTCAAGCTTTTACCTACAGACCTGGGTCATGTGAATCATCGATGTTTGTGTGAAGCCACATGGAGACATATTGAACTTAGTTGGAAAAACGAGGTAAGAGATTTGGCACCACAACTTAACTTTTTGATCTTGAGAAAACTCGTCATTTAACTGTTATAAGCTTCAGTTTATCTGTGAATTGGGATGCTCTCCATACAACTAAACACACAGAAGTATTTTTGAAGAGTAAAAAGACAAAGGATGTGAAAGTGCTTTATGTACTCTACATAGACTCAGTTTAATTCAAGGCACAAACATGTGTTGAGTGCACTCTATGGGATAGGGATTATGGGGAGCCCTGAGGTTACAAGATCAATGGGACCTATTCCAAAGCTTTAAAGGATCATTATCACTAGCATGTTAGTTTTAAGTCATGTTTATGGCACAATAGAGTTGCATTTTGTATGTGATACATACAATTTATAGTACATTTAGACCCCTTGTTTCATAAATATTTACTGTTAGTGTATGTTCATTTTTTAGGACATAAGGCATAATTTTACACTTTTAAATTATTGTTGCGGCTTTGTGTTTTTATGACATGCTAATCACCATTTCTGTGATTTATTTGTTGACAAATCCTTGGTTGAAAATATAAGTGTCAAATATAATATTGTTTCCATAAGAGGCACATTCCACTTTATAACATGTGTTTTAGGAATACATTATACTCTAACTTGGAGGCTACATTTTAAGTTTGTTTTTCAAATTAACACAGTAAGAGCCTAAAAAATGGATATTTTTCTCAAATAAACTAAAGTATGATATATAAAGCAAATATAGAAAAGCACTAAATATTCTTCTTAATCCTATAGATCATGGATCTGAGGTTTATTTATGATGATTAAATATGCACTCTCCCCTTTTCTCCAAGAGAGAAATTATCTCATTAGTTATTCACTTGTTTATCATTCATTTAATAAGCTTCTATTGCATGGTCACTATTCTCTGTGCCACAAGGATATGAACAATGAAAAAATTACCAAAGGAATTAATGATATAGCCCCCACCCTTGAAGATCTCCCAGAAATAAACATTCCCTGGGTCAGGATGCAGTATCGAGGATAGCTCAGCTGAGAAACAGAGAAAGCCTAGTCTCTTGCGGAGCCACCATATCAGCCCTGGAATATCAACCCCCTAGACAGCACATTTAAGTAGAAAAATAAAATTCCTAATCAGTTTGAGTCATTTTTTGGAAAGTTCCTGTTATTCATAGCTGGATGCAATTCCCAACACATAAAGATCTCTGATTCATGTGGAGCCCAAGAAAGGGAGTTTTTACCTGCTGGGCAGAAACAAAGGTAGAAAGGGGCTCAAGTGAAATGATGATAAGAAGTTGGGCAGTGCTACACAGAGTACCAGAGACTTTACAGGCAAACTTACAAGGAGGCTTAAGATCTACCTAAAAGCAACTACCTAAAAGCTGTGGGGAGAAACATCTCAGGCAGAAGCAATGGCAGAAGCAAAGGTGTGGAAGTTATGAAAGAACAAGGCATATTCAGGATTAGTAAGTATCTCTGGTGTGACTGGGATGTAGGGAATTAGGGGGGCATTGGGATGCAGAAGAAGCAGATTTATGAATCACCTGAAATGCCATGCTAAGTAGTTTGGACTTCACCTTACCAGGCACAGACAGAGCTCAAGTGGTTCAGTGCATCCACCTCATTGGTGCCAACAGCCTCATTCAGATGTTTCCCCAGGATTAGAGACAGCTGAACATTGCGGAAAAGTGAAAGCTTGGACTGTGGCTACTGGAAGAGCTTATTAAAGAATAGCAGATGTCCTACCAAACAAAAAAGGCAATACACTCCTTTGAGTTACAGCAGAACTACACCTGCCATTAGCCAGCCTTTCCAGAGGCTATCCATGATGCTGCACTTCAATTTCTCTAGATAAGCTATTTGTTCCTTTTCAGAATATGATATAAATCAAATTCACATGAGTCATTCTCTAGGGAACAATTGATGCACACAAGTCTCTGCTCCATCAGGAGGCCAGCATTACTGTCTATAGAAAAGGGAGTCCTTGAATTTTTGTCATTTTATATTGCTTTCCCTGTACTTGACTTCCATTTTATGATTTCTATCAATCTCCTCCAAATAAAACAAAATTTAGCAGACATTTCTTGAACACCTATTATGTGCCAAGCACTGTGCTAGAAATGCAGAGAATTTCAACTTTATGGTGATAAAGGTAGACACAATGTTTAGGTTAGTACAGTATAGTTGGGGATGAGGCAGAGTAAATAGGGTTGCCAAATTTTGCAAACAAAAGCTCAGGATGCCCAGGTAACTTTGAATTTCAGGTAAACAATTAATGATCTTTTAAATGAATTTGTCTCAAATATGACATGGGTCATAATTATAACAAAAACAATAGATTGTTTGTCTGAAATTCAAATTCAACTGGGTATCCAGTATTTAATGTGGCAACATTAATAACAGAATCTGTGCAAAGGAACGCATAAAAAAAAAAAGATATTTTGGTCCCTAATAGGGGTCCCAAGGGAATGTTATAACAGTAACTTCCATTATTGAGTGTTTATTTAGGAGAATACCCAGGTACAACTAAACTAGTTGCTTACATCCTGCACTCACTTTGATTTTGGGGGTGCTCATACTACAAACATTAAATATTTTGAGTATCGTTCACTGCTAACATCATTTAGTTCACCACAAGGATACCTTCAAAGGAAAACAGGGATACTTAGCATTCTACCTTTTAGTAATGCAAAAGAGGTGATGATACCCAAAGCACAAACCGAATTGGCCTTTCCCATGCTTCACTATTTTGTTTTCAGCTGTGTTTAGATGGAACCCAGTGAATCCTCTGGACAGGGCCCGTGGCCAGGTAGGGAATGAGAGCCACTCTCAAAGGTAGTTTGGACAAGGCCAGATCAGGCCAGGAAGATAAATGGGCTGCAGAACAGATGGGCAACAGTGGGGCACCATCCAGAACGTAGTCAATGACCAGAAAGACAGGCATGCAAGAGAGGGAGGGAGGGCAAAGCCAGGCAGGGAATCCAGGCCTGAGGCTGCTCAGGGTCCAAAACAAAGAGCTGGGACTGTCAGCTGATAGAGGCCCGTGTCCAAGACTGAGTGTGAGGACCATACTCCAGTTCCTGGAAAGGATGAAACAGGCAAAACAGAGGTTTCAGGTTTAGAGGGTCCTAGTTTACTAAGCACATGGAAAAAATTTTACACAGAAACCAGTGTTTTGTTTGTTTGTTTGTTTGTTTTTAAAGGTATGATATAAAATTAGAATTTCTATGAAAGCAAAGATTTTTTTTTAGTTGGAATTCATCTATTCAATTACCAAATAGTGGTTGAGCATATATATGTATCATGCCATGTCCAGTGACAGACAATAGAAGTATAATCACCATTATCATCATCATCCACTAATAGCAGCCAATATTTTTGAATGCTTACAATGGACCTAGTTATCTTCCATGCTCTTTGCATATATGAATTCATTTTATTCTCACAACAATCTTATGAGGCAATTTCTATTATTACACCTGATTTACCTATGAGGAGACTGAGGCCAGGGGAAGCACACTGGGGTTTGTTCATGGTTATACCGGGTTTGGAGTTAGCAAATTAGAATTTAATCCAGAAAATTGGGCTGCAGAATTCATGTTCTAAACCCCTGTACTGTACATGTCTTAAAACGATCACCAGTCTCCACCTCTGTCCTCACTAAGCTCCCAGAACAGAGATGATAGAGAAGACATACTGGTAAATAGCTACTCATAGCACACTAACATCACACAGGCTATCAGACAGCATTCATATAAAGTCTTGGTAACCCAAAAGAAAAGGCCAATTGAGATCTATGGATATGTCTCAAAAGAGACAACATTTTTAGCTGCATCCAAAATGGTTGGTGGAATTTCGTCATTCAGGTAAGAGTTTTCTGGACAGAAGAAATGGAATGATAAAGACCCCTGGAAGGGATATTTGGGGAGGCAAGTTATTCCAAGAGACTGGAACTGGGCACACTAAGGAAAGTGGCAGGTGTCAAGAATGGGCAGGTAGAGTTAGATTCACTTTTGTGTGCCCCTATAAAGCATAGACCCCACAGGAGAAACTCTAGGGAGCCATTCTGGGTTGTAAGCATGGAAGTGACACCATAAAAGCCAGGAAGAGCGTGGAAATGGATTGAGTGATGGGAAAGACAGGTTCTGGGTGAAACTGAAGTGAGTCCCAAAATGTAAATGAAGTGCTAAAATACATTCAGTCTCAGGATAGGCAGCCCAAGCCAGTCCCAACTCCCCAAGAAGCAGGAATACAGAGACTGGGAAGCAGGCTGGGCTGATATATAATAATGATACTAATAGAAAACCCATTCTGATGGCTCTTACCAAGTGTCAGGTACTGCTCTAAGTGTTTCACACCTATCAACTCTTTAAATCTTTACAAAATCTGCATTTTGGAAATGAGGAAGTAGAGAACTTAAGTAATTTGCCCAGAGTCATATAGTTAATTGGTTGGGGAACTTAGCTTTGAACCCAAGCAGCATGACACTACAGTCCATGTTCTTAATACACTCTACTGCCTATAGCCTATGTTGCCTATAAAATACAGAATGGAAAATAGCAAAATATATAGACTCACTAATTATAATTGTAAAACTTTCAGGACCCAGAAAAGTCATTGTGCTTCCAGCATGGTGTGATAAAGGAATTGGGTTAAATCAGCAGCTGGAGTGTTGAGCTATGAAAGAAGAAATAAAACTTCTTTCTCTTGATCCCTTTGGTGTAAATGATACAATCCTGTAACTGACTTCTCAGTGAGGACGCAGAGGTTGACTATAGAGTTTTATCTCAGAACCAATGAAGAATGGGGTTCAACTTTATCTCCACTATTGTAAAACTGTGGGCTAGATTTTTTTTAACTTGGGCCTTCATTTTCTCTTCTGTAAAATGTGAGTGATAATAACTACCTCATAAAGTTGTGGAAAGGATTAAAGAGGTCATATGTGGAGAGCATTCAATGCATGGTGAGTTCTCAATAAACAGTAGTTATTGGGTGATTGTAATTATGGGGAAGATGTGATGAGTTCCCTATATCAGAAAACAAATGGCCGTTACAAGGGACATGGAGTTGTCCTTTCCAACTCTTGGATTTGAGATTCATTCCAAGATATGGACAAAGCCACGCAGGGGAATTTCTGTGATGCCATCCCACTAACCCGATGTGTGATGATATTTAGTCAGGTTCAGTGCAACAATAGTTGAAAGAGAAGCCAGAAAAAGAATGCTGGAGTTCCATACTGCAATGTGGAAAATTCAGAGAACACAGAGAAAAAATATTATGAAGACTTCCGACAGCGAACGGCTAGTGGACAACATCCCTAGAATCTAAGTTCCCAATGCCTCAACTCATTCCTCATCAAATATTAGCAGGGGAAGGTTTCCTCCAGAGGAACAAATCTCTGATATTATCACACTGGACAATCAGAAAACAGGAATCAGTGTCATAGGTGTTGCTTTATCCACATTTGGAATGAATCCATTTTGGCATCCTGAAGCCAACACTGTTTGTATTTATTGGAGCTGAGCTAGAAATCCAAGTTAGGTCAGGTGAATTAAGCCTTATGTAAATCTACAAGACTTATATACACAGGTATTTTCTTTTCAATTTTTTATTCAGTTTTTGCTTTTTGTTCATTTTCCTCTGCATTATAATCACTTGTAGTAACATCTTGAAGATCCACAAAGGCTTATAATTAAAGCTCTTGAAATAATTATCACTGAACTAAAGGAAACATTTTTAAAAATTGGTTGCAAGGAAGTATGCAATGCAGATAAATGCCTCTTGCCACTTTATAGGACTTGAAGTCCACCCAAGAGCCTGAGGGTAAGCCCAAAATGTTCCAAAGTAGAGACACTGGATGTCCCTTCTACTTGCAAAAGATAGAAAAGGAATGAGGAGACCAGGATTTGAGTCCTAGTTTGGGTATTCATTTGCTTTTGAGCTGGGAAAGTCACTTACCTCCCTGGTAAGTCATTCACCTCATGTTATTCAGTTGTAAAATGGAGTGGTTGTACTGCATAGTTTCTAAGGGCTTGCAGGCTTAGTGAATACAGAAGGAGACACACTGTGCTTACATCAAGAGGTCATGTCTCCAGGAGTGGTCAAGGGGCTGTGGCACTACATTGCCCAGTTCCCATCCTAGAACTGCCACTTACTCACAGTGGGACCTCTCAGGTTAATCGTTTAGACTTTTGGTGCTCATTTCCCCCCTCTTTGTAAAACTAGGATAATGATGACAATGTTGTCCTCATCAGGTTACTAGGAAAATTGAGTGAGTTAACACTTTAGCATAACACAGTTCTTAACATAGTAGCTATACTCATCTTAAAATATCTCTATAAGAATATCTCTATAAGAATATCTCTATAAGAATTGCCCAATGCCAGCCACGTGTTCAGTTATTTACTTAAATTTTATCATCCAATCCACACAGCCCTCCTGAAAAACTGATATTCTTATCCTCGAGGGTTCAGTACCCTGCCAGGAGCTATACAACTAGTGAGGTCCATGGTGGCATTTGAACCATGCAATGAAGAAACACCCAAATCTTTGCACCTTTGACCATATCACATTGTCTCCCTGGTTCTTTCCATTCTTTCTGGCCCTTCCTGCTTGCAGGACCAAGGTTCATCACATAAAAACTAGCAAACGAACGCAAGGAGATGTTATGTTTAAAGCTGCATTTGCAAAGACTTGAAAGTCTAAAACCAGATAATCCTGTGTGACTATGGAAATCAATTAACTTCCCTCCTCCACAGCTCCTTATTTTAGTGAATGGTCTCACCTGCCACAGAGTCTCCCAAGCTAAAAGACAGGATTAATACTATATAACTGAAAGATGTAACAATGAGAAGAGAGAACATAACAATCAAAAGAGAAACACAATGAGATTATCATACAGATGCCAAAAATGGCATTAATAAAATCAAATGTCTATTATACATAAAAACATGTTAAAAACATCACATGATAAAAGTACCACTATGAGACAAAATTCATGATATTTAATCATGGCACATATGAGGCATTACCATTAAAATCAAAGAAAAGAGAAAATAACCATTGTTACGTTTACTATTTCAGATTTCATCTCTGAAATACCTAGACGCTCCTATAGAGTGTGAAACTGTACAATAGGTATAATATTATCAATGTCGAGAAAAATATTATTAATTGAAAGTGATGTTTACATATCTATAAATCTCAATAAATCAACTTAAAGGTCTCTAGAATGATAAGAAACAGGATTTCTAATAAAGTAACTGAATACAAAATAAATATTTAAAGATTAATAGCATCATGTCTTACAAATACTACTGCAACAGCCTCTTCTGGATCTGCTTCCTCTTGCTCATACTCCCTAAAGTGTATTTTCCGCAGAGCAGCTAGAATAATCATCTTAAAACAGATCTGATCATACCATTGACCTACTTCAGATCTTTCAACAACTTCCCATTGCACCTTAAACACACTCCACACTCAAAACTCTGCCCTCGTCATCCTGTTCAGCTTCATCACCTGCCTCTCCCCCTTGCCTGTGATGCTTCAGGCCCCTTCACATTTTTTAAGCTTCTCAAACATGCTCAGGTAGACTCATTCACCTCAGGACCTTGCATATTTGTTCTGGTTGCCTTGTCTATCCTGGTTTCTTGCTTTTTGGGTGCCTGGATACTTCCATTTCTTCAGACCTTGGCTTCAGACCTTTCCTTAGAAAGATCTTCCCTTGGGGTACCTGGTTGGTTAAGTATCTGACTCTTGATTTCAGCTCAGGTCAAGATCTCCCAGTTTGTGAATTCAAGTCCTATGTAGTTCTCTGCACTGACAGCTCAGAACCTCTCACTCTCTCTCTGCCCCTCTCCTGCTCATGCTCTCTCTCTCTCTCTCCCTCTCAAAATAAATAAATAAACATTAAAAAAAAGAAAGATCTTCCCTGAACACATTATGTTGGTAGCTTCTCTACTAGCCTTCCAAATCCCACATACTCTTATTTTCAGTCACCAAGTACATGTATCATCTGAAATTATACATTCACTTCTTTGTTTATATGGTTAGTATCTCTCTCCTTTTGTAAATTATACTTTATTAGGGCAGGGACCATAACTGTTTTCATGCAGTTCCCATAATATTTCTGGGGAAAACTGACTAAGCGATTCTAAGATTTGTAGAAAATAATAAACAGATAATGAGAGTAACAATAATTTTATAATTAAAGTGAAATTAAAAGGGAACCGACCTTGCCACATATTAAGAAATACTGCAAACCTACAATCATTAAGGCATTTAAGTAGAATAAGTGTGAAACAATTGTTGGTGAATGTAAAAACAACTATCACATTCAACAGGTAAATGGATGGATTATTCAACAAATATTATTAAAGAATTTTTCATCATAAGACAAAAAATGTTTGGTGTTTTACTACACACCATAAACTGGAACAAAATCCAGATTAACTTATCTGTTAAATGTTAAGTAAATAAATAAATCTAGTGGGTAATACTTCAAAGATCTGATAGAATTCAAGAAACCGTGAGATCATGACCTGAGCCTAAATCAAGAGCCTGATGCTCAACCAACTGAGCCACCCAGGCTCCCCTAGAGAAAAGCTTTCTAAGCTTAAATATAGTGAATGAAAAAGACATCTCTACATCAGACATAATCATGGAAGGGGTGCCTAGGTGGCTCAGTCAGTTAAGGTTGGTTCAGTTGGTTAAGCGTCCAACTTTGGCTCAGGTCATGATCTCATGGTCGGTGAGTTTGAGTCCAGTGTCAAGCTCTGTGCTGACAGCTCAGGGCCTGGAGCCTGCTTCTGATTCTGTGTTTCCCTCTCTCTCTGCCCCTCCCTCTCTCCTGCTCACATGCACGTGCGCTCTCTCTCTCTTTTATTTCTTTCTCTCAAAAATAAATAAACATGAAAAAAAATTTACCCCCCAAAAAACCATAATCATGAAAAACTTCAAGTGAAAATTACCAAGAAAACTAATTATAAGAAACATGCTGATAAGATATTCTTAATCTATAAAAAAGTGTTTACAAGTCAATTTAAAAAATCACTCAAATCCCAAAGCAAAAGTAGGCAAAGGAAATTAGCAAATAATTCACATAAGTAAAATGACAAATATGGACATATGAAAAAAAATGATGAGCTTCCCTGATAATCAAGCAAATGTGAATTTAATGGCTAATATTTTTTAAGTATTAAAGTAGCAAAGAGTTTTTTCAAAGATAATCCTAGTGTTGGCAATGATGCATTACACAGGCACTCACCCATAAGGATAAGCAAGGCTAAATTGGCATACCATGTATATTTTGAAATGGATTCCTAAATGCTCCTAAAAATTGCCCACACCAAAAAAAATTGCCCACAACAACATTCTCCTGTAATACAGTCTTCATCTATCAAAGAACCATGCAGTGCAGACCCATAACATCAGCATCCCTGCATCCTACAACATGAAAATCCTAGACCCCCACACCTCATCTTTGCCTTTGTTCCTTAGCACCCACTATATTCCTTTGCTACTTAGGTCTTCACCCACTGGTTTCTTTTTCATCCACAGATCCATATTTTTCCTTGGGACATAACAACAGATTTGGCTTCTTTAACTGTAACCATCAAAACTCTCTTGACATAGCTTTATACTTGCCTTCTGAAGTCTTTCTTTGTTTTTGCCCTTGGTGGCCGCCTGGGCTGACCCTTCAGCCTGTCATAGATTTGTAAGGAAAGCACACTTTCTAGGCAGCCCTACCCCTCTTGTGATGGCTAATTTTGTCGACTTGGCTGGGCTAAGGGATGCCCAGAGATCTGGTAAAACATCATTTCTGAGTGTGTCTGTGAGGGTGTTTCTGCAACAGAAACAGAATTTAACTTGGTAGACTGAGTCAAGAAGCTCCATCCTTCCTAAGTTGGAAGGGGATCATCTAATTCCTGAGGGCCTGAGCTGAACAAAACGGCAGAGAAAGGGAGAATTTGTTCTCTGCTGGACATCCATCTTCTCCTCCCCGCTAACATCAGCATGCTTGGTCCTCAGGCTTTTGGACTTAGACTGGGATTTACACCCTCAGCTCCCTGTGGTTCTCAAGCCCTCAGGTTTGGATGAGAACCATATCATGGGCTTCCCTAGGCCTTCAGCTTGCAGATGGAAGACTGTGGACCTTCTCAGTCTATATAATCATGTCAGTCAACTCCGCAGAATAAATCTCTTTCTATATATGTGTATCTTCATCTATATGTGCACCTACATCTATGTCTATATCCTGTTTGTTCTGTTTCTCTGGAAAACCCTGACAAATATATCCCTTATTAGAGGATGGGACACTTATGTATTTAAAAGGCATTTCTTTAAGGCTGTAGAGTCCAGAAGCCTAAGGATTTGGATACTATAAGTGGCAAACCAACTCAACTATAATGAGAAGCAAATAATTCCATTGTCAGCTAGTGTTCTGGTTACACAAAAGCCAAGTAGTAACTGTGAGTGCTTATCTTCAGCACTCAGAGCATTATCTAGGTGTTTGGTGATTAGGTTCAACTCTGCTACTAAATGATCTGAACAAGTGGTAAAACTTGCTGAGCTTTATATATATATTTCTCATCAGGAAAATGAAAAGTTCAGATAAAGGCAGAGAAACGTGAGGTTCTCTGGTACAGAAAAAGATCATAGGTTGGAGTCAAATAGAACTGAATTTGAATGTTAGCTTTGTCCCTTACTCCATATGTGACATTGAGCAATTTTATGTAGCTTCTCTGATCCTCTGTTACCAGTACAGCTCTAACATGTACTCCAAACATACACCAGACATATAGCAAACATATACTATGCCATAATCCATGAACGGCAGATATCAAAGAATCCCAGAACCTCAGAACAATAAGGGGCTTAATCCTGGGTGGTAACTATTGAATATATTGAAATTCAGAAATATAACTGTGACTATATATGTATGCACTCTTGTAGTATAAAGGCAGTGATGCTTTAGACTCTTACCCAGAAAACTAAAAAAGTCATATACTAAAATATGATAAACTAGAAAAAGTCTTATACTAAAATTATAGCACTCTGGGTTATTTCTTTTCAGATATTATCCCTAACTAGACTTGTGTTTTTTCACTAAGTCATTTTTACACAGGAATTTTCTCTTCTGTAGAGTAACAAATGTATTAGTTTATACTTTTTTAATTTTTAAGTAACAAAAAACCAACTTGAACTAGTTGAAGCATTAAGGAGAATAAGTAACTGAGCAGCAAAGATCAAGTGTAGTGTGAAGTTTAAGTGTGGCAAGGATAAAGTACTCAAATGATGTTAACCGGGGCTCCATTTCTTTCAGGTAAATTCTTTCCATGCAGGACACACTGAAAAATTCCACTTCCCCATAGTGCTGGCAAAAAGAAAAAGATCTCATAAAGAATTCTGATTGGCTGTTCTTGAATCATGTGCCTATTGCTGAACCAATAACCTTGATGAGAGCACCACGTGTTTGTCTGGACCTGAGTCATGTTCTCAGCTCTATGGGTGCTAAAGAGGGTATAAGAGCCCGCTACCAACAGAGCCATGTGGAATTGGTTCCCCAGAAAAGTTGATGGGTCCTTTACCTGAAGGAAGAGTCAATGTTGGCCTGGAAACGAAGGATGGTACCTTATATGATCTCAAGTTTCTTCATAACTTGTTTTTTTTTTTTTCTATTTTCTATTACTCTAGGCCTCATCACAAATAAGCACCTAAGCAGCTAGTTAAAATCTGAAGCAAGGATCATTTAACATTACAAAAGAGCAGAAATATGATGTTTTAGGACAAATGGAAATTTTGCACTAATAGATGCTTTGAAGTGGACAAACAGCAATCACTAAGCATGTTGTTTTGTGCCTAGTAGAACACAAGGCTCTCTTGGAAAGGCACGCGGTGCTTATGTTGGAGATGGGTAAAACAAGGCAAGCATGTGTAAACCATATGAAACATTCAGCAAGGCCTGTGAACATGTTTGAAATCAGAAAACTTACCACTTGGGTACATCACCTCATGTAAATCCCTGAGATCCTCCGGCTTGGACCTGTAAAATGGGTACATTAACATTAATACCTTCTCCAAAGAACTGTAAAGACCAAATGAGGTGCACCTAAAAGCATTCCAAAAATATAGTGTGGTACAGACACAATTATTTTTACAGAAAGGCTTTAAACAGGTGCTAGATTTTGTGGCACGATTTATAAATGCTACAGAAATTCGGATAAAGCAGAGGACAGTGGGTAATGATCTGGTGATAACGGGAGGTGGGATTGGAATGGGGACTGACAGGATGGATGTGGCATGGACACAGACAGGAGAGATAAATGTGTTGTGACAGATGAAGTTTTATGATTTGACTCTGGACTAACTTTCAGGAACTTCCAGCTTCATAGTTTTCTACCTTGTGCTAGCTAGTTCACAGTCAAGTTTACAGTTTTTCTTTTACTGTTCACTGTTTCTATTTTGCTTTGAAAGCATGGACAAATTCCACAAGTTTCAGCTGATGAAGAAAGCATCGTATTGAAAACGTGTGCCAGAGAGAAAAGCTCTCCAGTGCTTATAGAAAAGAACAGAGATCTGCCAAACAGTCTGAAAACAATTTGGAGTCTGGTATCAATGAGGTCCTGGCAAAAGTCTGCCAAGAATCAAATACTGAACCTCATCCTTGGCATTTCAAGTGACAAGTGTTACATAAAGAAATTGGAGCTGCTGAGCAGTGGACCCTACATTAGCTTCTTTCAGAAATAAAATATTAAGCAGTTTTTCTTTCCTCTAAGCTCTGATATCATTCCTATTCTACTCCACTGTTCAATGATGATTTATTATGTTCTCCTCCATGCCAGGAACTTGCTAGGTTCAAGGAAGACAAAGATGACAAATCATTGTACCTGACCTCAAGGTTCTTATGTCTAGTGATTTAGGCTGGAATGACAATTCAAAGATGGTGACACAAAAGAAGGTGAATTTTCAGATTGCCCATGAGAGGCAGACATGGAGACACTGTACAATTCCAATATGAGATAGAGCAGAATTTGACTAGGACAATTTAACCCTCAAATCTGAATCAATGAAATCATTTTTACTGAATGGAGACACCAAGGGAATTAAGAGGCACAAAAAAATTTTTTTTATATTCAAGTTGTACCCATTTTACAGATGAGGATCCACAGAGCCATAAGGATTTGTGTAGAGTAACACAATTAAGAGGTGAATTTTCTGATTCTAAATGTTGTGTCCTTTCCCCATACTTCTCTGCACTGTTCTACACTGTCTACATACATTTGCTTTGTTCTATCTTATCATTTTGATATAAGGCAGATTGTGAATTAATTGGTCAAGGAGTAATTGAACACATATCATTAACAAGGTACTATGCCAGACACTGGAGACACCAAGATGAAAACAACATGGTTCTTGTCTTCAATTGTGGATAACAGGTAAACAAGTTCCTATTACATAGGGCATTGTAGTATGGTATCTAAGAGCCTAGACTTTAGAAGGGTTTATAGATTACAGAAATATTCAGGAAGGAAGAATTGGTAAGACTTGCTAACTGACTGGAGGTTTAATCAATTTTCTCTATTTTCCTGGTTTTTATTTCATAGATTTCCACACTTGTTTTTATATTTCCCCCCATATCCTGATTTTGAGTTTACTTTGCTTTTTTTCTAGTGTTTTAAGGTCGCTTAACATAACTGATTATAAATCTTTCTTATTTTTATTCTTATTTATTTTTTAACATTTTTAAAAATATTTATTTTCTTTTGAGATAGAGAGACAGAGTGTGAGTGGGGTAGGGCAGAGAGAGAACGAGACACAGAATCCAAAGCACGCTCTAGGCTCTGAGCTGTCAGCACAGAACCCAATGTGGGGCTCGAACTCACGAACTGTGAGATCATCACCTAAACTGAAGTCAGACACCTAACTGACTGAGCCACCCAGGCACCCGAAACCTTTCTTATTTTTAATCTGAGTATTTAAAAATTCAAAATTGAGCAAAAGACTTGAATAGACATTTCTTCCAAGAAGACATGCAACCGACCGATAAACACACAAAACGATGCTCAATGTCACTAATAATTACAGAAATGCAAACCAAAACCCCAATAAGCTACCATTTCACACCCATTAGGGTGGCTATTATCAAAACAAAACAAAAAAATAAGACAACAGAGATGTTAACAGGGATGTGAAGAAAGGACCTTTGTTCATTGCTGGTGGGAATGTAAACTCGTGCAGTCACTATGGAAAAGAGTGTGGTAGTTCCTCAAAAAATTAAATATTGAACTACCATATTGAATATTAAATATTGAACTATCCAAAAATTCCACTTCTGAAAAAAATTCTATTTCTGGGTATATATTAAAATAAGAGAATCAAACATATATTTGTACATAAGTGTTCATAACAGTATTAATCACAATAGGCAAAAAGTAGATGTAACCCAAATATACATTGATAAATCAACAGATAAACAACATGTAGTATGTACATCCAGTGGAATATTATTTTGTCTCAAAAAGTAATGGAATTCTGCTATAACACGGAAAAACCTTGAAGACATTACGCTAAGTGAAATAAGCCAGATACAACAGGAAAATATTGTATAATTCCACTTAGGTGTGGTATCTAGAATAGTTAAATTCTTAGAGACAGAAAGTAAAACAGTGCTTCCCTGGGCTAGGGGGAGAGGGATAGAGAATAATTGTTGTTTAATGAGTACAGAGTTCTAGTATGGGAGGATGAAAAAGCTCTCAAGAGTTTTGTTTTTCTTTTGGAAAACTAAACAATATTTTGGTTGCATGTTATGGACTGAATGTTTGTGCCCCCCCCCCCAAATTCATATAGTGAAGCCGTAACCCTTAACATGATGGTATTTGGAGATGAGACTTTTGGAAGATGATTGGGGATAGATGAGGTTATGAGGGTAGGCCCACATGATCAGATTAGTGAGTTTGTAACAAGAGGAAGAGAAAAAGAGATCTCTCACGTTCTCTTCTTCCGTGCATGTACTACAGAAAGGCCATGTGAGGACACAGCAAGAAGTGGCCTTCTGTAAGCCAGGAAGAACGTTCCCATGAGGAACTGAATCGGCTGGCTGATCCTGATCTTGGCCTTCCTAGCTTCCAGAACTGTGAGAAATAAATCTCTGTTGTTTACATCACCCAGTCTATGGTATTTTGTTACAGCAGCTGAGCAGACCAAAACACTCCATCCTAGGATTTTTATGTTTTTATTTGATTTCAGTTAAATATTTTCAATTTCTCATGTGATTTCTTCTTTGACCCATGGGTTATTTAGAAGCACTGTATTTAATTTCCAGATGTGTGGGAATTTTCCAGATACTTTTTGGTTGATTTCTAAGTCAATTCCAATGTGGGGCAGAGAACTGAGACATCTGTTTTTTAATATAAGATATACTCTATACTGGTAAAGAAGAGAATGTACATTCTTTAGCTGATGGAAAGAGAACTCTATAAATACCAATTAAGTCAAGTTGGTTGATAGTTGCTTCTAAATCTCCATTGATTTTTCTTGAGTTAGTGATGGAGGGGTGTTGAAATTTCCAACTACATTTGTGAATTTCTCTATTTCTCCTTTTAGTTCTATTATTTTTGCTTCATGTAATTTAAATACCTGCTATGAGAGTTATACCCATTTATATTGGCTATGTCTTTATAATGAATCCATCTTTTAACTATTATAAAATGTAATTCTTTATCTCTGGCAATAGTTAGTGCCCAGAAATTTACTGTCTCTGATCTTAATATGCCCATCCTAACTTTCCTATGATTAGTGGTATCATAGAATATCTTATTCTATCCTTTAATTATTTTTAAATACACTTTATTTTTTAGAATAGTTTTAGATTTATGGAAAAATTTAGATTCTGGGACTCCAGTTATAGAATAAGTGTGTTAGGTTGATATTATTCACAAATTACTTAAGCTTTACTTTTGTTTTTGTTTATTTTTCCCTGCCTCTGTTCTTCATTCCAGACAGTTTTTGTTGCTATGTTTCAAGTTCACTGATCTTTCCTTCTGAAGTGTCTAACATGTTTTAAGAGCACTCAGAGAAAATTTATTTCAGATATCTTATTTTCTAGTCCAGAGTCTCTGTCAGTTTTTGACACATTTCTCCCATGTCTTTCTTCTTTAGGTTCATGTTTCTTTAAAAGCTTGAGCATATTTATAAAAGCTCTTTTACAATCTCTCTCTGCAATTGTTTCATCTCCATTATTTATGCACTTATTTCTATGGTCTTATTGTTTCTCCTGGGTATGAGTCACAATTTCTTGCTTCTTCACATGCCTCATGCTTTTTGATTGAATATACCAGATATTGTGAGGTTTAGATGGCTGGGCGCTAAATTTTGGTTTAGTCTATAAGAGAGTTTTAGACTATTACAGCAAGAAATTGCTTTATTTGCTCAACAATTTTTTTCCTCTTGAGTATTATTTTCAAGCTATTTTAGGGGTAATCCACGGCAGACTTACCTATTGGTAAAATTTAGTACCATTACTAAGACACAACTCTTCTAGGGTTTTTAATAATTGTCCCATATATGTAAGAAGTTCTCTCCATTCTGGGTGTAAAAGTCAAATGATTTCCAGTCCTGTGTGAGTCTGGAAATTATTCAGCTTACAGTTCTCAGGAAATTTTTCTTCCCCCAGAAGCTGTTTCACATTCATACTTGTGGAATTTCATCCAATACATTCACAGGCTGGTATTCAATCAGAGACTTAAGAGGACTCCTATGCAGATTTTTGGAACTCCTTCTTTGCTCTGTTTACTTCTCTCCAAAATCCCACCCTGAAAATTCTATTCACCTAGACCTCCAGACATATGTCTCCTCAACTCAACAAAACCACTGTGCTCTGTTTGGGTTCTCCCTGCCTGCACTAGTGTCAAAAAAACAATTATGCTATGTTTTTGACCAGTTTTTCTAGTCCAAGATTGGACCAATACTGTTATGGCTGGAGAGAGAGAAAGAGAAAGAGAGAGGACAGAATTCCCCTCTGAAAATGGTTTGTCAGTGGGAGGAAGCATTAAAGCAGCATAAATCATGTGACCAGAAGCCAAGCACACTTTGGTCATCTCAGCAAACGCAAGCACGAGGGGCCATGACAGCCAAGAACAAACACCCTAGTACATGCCAGCTCTGCCCTGAAGCCAACACAGATCAATCTCCTTTTCCTATACAACTTCAGTGTCATGATTTTACAAAAGGACCTTCTTAATTGCTCCAAGGAGGAGAGAAGGAAGAGTAAGGAAAAACCTAAAATGACTGAGATAGGTTCCAAGTGACTGAGAAAATGTAGGATAGATGGAAAATATCAAAGTTTCAGCCATTGGGTAAAAAGAAATTAGATTCAGTTGTAGAAACAGAAAATTACTTCCCCCCCCAACAGCAGTTTTACCAGGATGACAGCGCAGCATAGCTAAGAATTACCCACCCTCTGTTATCCACTGTTCGCCAATTGCTTTAGCTATGCTCCCTTTGCATCAAGTACACTGTAAGTTTCCCAAAGACAATTTTTATATTCTTTTTAACATCCCATAACATGGAGCACAGGGATGAGACCACAGGAGGAGATTTTTAAGTGTATATGGAAGTTTACCTGCAAATCACCTGCCCCTGTCTCTTTGTAATGCTTCCATGAAGTTGCTCCAGAGCTTATGTTCATCTCTTCTTTCTTTAGTTAGAGGACAATGACCTTACTCATGATATTTTCCTAGACAACACTTATTGCCAGCCTTTTCTCCCACTGCCACAGAATGTATGAGACAATTTGTCCCAATATTTTGTTCAGAAAAATATAATCATTGTGTTTTAAATCATTACAAGAACAAGAAACTTTCAAGTTAGATCTCTTTTTCAACTTACAACTCTGAATGCAACCATTCCATGAATTTCCCACTAGACAAGCATTTTCTTATTTGTCGAGTAAAAAGAGAGAAAAGGCAGTTTAAAAATATTTTCCGATTTCCTTTTCCAAAAATTTGTGAAAGCAAAAATAAGTTCAATTGTGTTATGCAACATTGATACTACATAAAATCTTCGGATTGTTGGGACAAAGATATGGCAAGTCTTAGAGAGAATGTGATTTTATTTGAAATACATCACTGTATTTTATTTCTTCAATTTATGTACAAAACTCATGCCAATAGGGCCACTCCAGGAGAAAATGCAGTAAAAAAAAATCTATTGGTAGGGGAGGGGGTTGCTGAGGGAGGAGTGCAGCTCAAAGCTGCTTGATTTAGACTGCAAACAATCAGCAGGGGTTGCATAACTAATTACACTTTTAAAAAATAGTGGCTTGTCATTGGTAAGTAGACTTTGCTTTAAAATAAAACTTTAAAAAGTATCTAATTTGCTGGCTTTCAGATGCATGGTCAAAGGAGGAGCTAAGCAGTCTTTGGGAGTCCATGGTTGCCATGGAAACATTTATAAGTTGATCTTTCTATGGTGAGAGATGCTTTGCATACAGGCCATCTAAGGTGAGACAAATCCCCAAGGGACAGACTCTAGCAATGCCAATTAATGAGAATAGTGTGGAAAAATCATAAGAATAGGAATGGGGGAGGGCAGAAAAATGGCTATTGCATTATGGAAAAGTTAGTGTCAGATTTTTACAAAAATATGTTGTCTGAAGACTCAGATTCTACTGCTTTCACTGTGTGGAATGTTGGTTTGCAAATTTTGGGGTCCTACATATCATTTATTGGATGTTTGCCCTGAATAATATATCTGATCTCTCTGAGCTTTAATTTCCTCATGCATAAAATGGGGATACTAATGCTAACCCTGCAGGTTATTAGGAGATTTAAAAGGGAAAATATATGTAAAATGCCTAGCATATTTCCCAGAATATTGCAGGTGTTCAAGATTTTAATTTCTCTTCATATTTCACTGGAATCCTGTAAGACTTAGCTTACTATTAGAGAAACAGATATCTGGTCAGTCTCTATACTCCATTTTTGGTTGTAAATCTCCACTAAATATTCATAAAACTATTGAAATCATTTGATTCCTCTGTGGCCTGCTCACCTACTCAAATAGTTGATTTAAATCAACATAAAGAGATAATGATAGTTGGAAAACAGGATGCCCTACTTAATAAAATATCCTGTGTACAGAGGAACAACTTTCCAAATAATTTTATACAACCAACATATCAATCACTAAAATATAGGTTGAGTATAATTGAATCTCTTTGATGATTCAGAGGTTACTTAGTTTCTTTCAGGGCTGAGGTTCGGGAATATTCATTTCACAGAAGAGTTGAAGTGCCAATTAACTAGATTAGTTTGATGAGGAGGATGGGGGAGGTGACCTTGTAGATAGCTTTGGAGAATTTGTGCTCCATAAATGTGTTGCTGTCTCCTCCATCAGGCAATATGTGAAACACAGATAGGACAACAAATCAAGCTAGTCTGAGTCCAGGATGAGCTCATTAGAGTGGATGAGGGAAACACAAAATGGACATTAGCAGCAGAGGAATGTTTTAAGTGCAAGTGTAGACAGAAGTACAGAGGGAAATGGAGTCACAGAAAAGGCTATCTTAGCCTAGCTTACATCAGGCATCAGAAAAGCCAGATTAGTTTACCTAAGACATAGTTTGATAAACAAGAGGACAACTCCGCTCCAAATTTTTCAGTGACAACCCACAATCTAAGAATGAAGATGACAGTTTTTAGCCTGTCATGTAAAGTCTGTCCTTCACAATCAAGATATCAGCAACTCTTTCAGCCTTCTCTCCTTTACCTCATATAAAGGAATTCTCCACGAAGGTTCTCCAAACACACCTGATGCTCCTTTGAGGAAGCACTGGCTCTCTACCATCCAGAATTTCTATGATACCAATCCCCACCTTTACTAAAGGCATAGATATTATGGGGCTTAGATGAAAGCAACAGCTGACCAGCAGGCAAGAACCAGTAGTGGGAACCGATCGAGTGTTGCCATCATTGCTCTAACCAACATATGGATCCTCATCTTTTATACCCTTTAATGGTAATGATTACCTAAGGGTGTATTATCTGTGGATATGACATTGCAAGTCCCCAGCTCATTTTGTTTCTCACAATAACTTGCTCCTCGATCAATCCTTGCTGATAATTAGGATTCCCATACAGGTGTCCCTAGATATTATTACGGCAGAGACAATGTTATATATTTAAACACCATTTTCTCTTTCTGATAGCATAGGAAGTCCACATTTTCATCCCATGGAGTTAGACTGAGGTGATATGAGTGAGTTCTGGTCAATGGGGTGTGGCAGAGATGATGGAGGTAGACCTGGCTGTTTACACATCCCCTAATATTCTCCAATTCTCCCTTCATTGCACATGCGACTTTGGAGACCACATGTTCCAGACAGCATGGTTACAAGATGGAAGGAGGCTACCTAACTTACACCAGACTTAGTGTGAGTGAAAAACAAACATTTAGTGAAGCCATCACAACAGCTAATGTTAAGTATGCTGACTAGCATAGCAAATAAATATATCTTATTCCCCAGCCTTACTTTAAATTTTTCTGCTTTGGCTCTTTTCTTCTGCTTACTAATATGCTGAATCTTCTTGTTCTACAAGAATTAGCTCAATCTTCACCAATTTACAAAGCCTTCTGGAGTTTAGTATTCATTTTCCCATTGCATTTAATATATATGTCATTCATTTCACTTACAGGATTGTGGCATGTAAAGAGAAAGTGAGACTTCCACCTTTCTGACCCAAATCTTGAGTTTTCAGAGCAGGCCCCATGACCAATCAGCTTCACAGATGAAGAACACAAGCCTACCTGCACACTCTGCCACATTTAGGACAGAAAAGGCTGGTTTAGAAGGCCAGCTACAGGAACCTACCTGGCAACAGACTGGACTGAATAGGATAAGAATCTGATCGGTCTGCTGCACTTGGAGAGAGGAAGTGAAAGAGCAGGCGAGAAGGATGGTATGCCTTCCGTAACTCAGTGGGGGAAGTAAAAAAGGAAGTGTGAGGCATGGCTCTGGCTTTAGAGTCACATCAATGGCGCCCACGAAGGGAGACAGTCCCAATGTCGGTCGAGCTGTTACTAAATGAAATTAGCTATTCCTCTTCTCTTGGGGGAAAAAAAAAAGTAAAGCAGAAGTGTTCCCTTCAATACTCCTCCATAAGGAGAGGGAACAGATGCACCATCCCCCATCTTCTATGGGCCAAAGACAAGATGTATAGATTGGAGGGGGAAGGATCCACCTCTACCACCAACAAACTGACTCAAACAAGGCTGTCTCATCCCCACTTTCTCACTTTCCAAACTATAATACTGCTAATGGCAGTGTAGACGTAGTATGAGCAAGAAAAGAAGGATGGATCCAATATAAGAAGGCTTTTTTTTTTTTTAAACGTTTATTTATTTTTGAGACAGGGAGAGACAGAGCATGAACAGGGGAGGGTCAGAGAGAGGGAGACACAGAATATGAAGCAGGCTCCAGGCTCTGAGCTGTCAGCACAGAGCCCGATGTGGGGCTAGAACTCACGGACCGCAAGATCATGACCTGAGCCGAAGTCGGCCGCCCAACCGACTGAGCCACCCAGGCGCCCCATATAAGAAGGCTTTAAGAGCGAGTTCACACTGAATTCTATTTTAGATGGACTTTGGATGTTTCAGTCTGTGTTGATTCATCAAGGGATGATAAATAATACAGCTGATATAAGGAAGCAAATAAATGTGAAAAGAGAGCTTTTATTTACATTCCATTTTAACTTATCTTTTCTCTTTTGGACAAAATCAGAGTTAGGATATAAGACCAAACAAGGAATTAGCTTTTCAAATAGTACATCGAATATGGAAAAAATAAAATTCTAAGGGAACATCACCATCCTCCTTGAAAGGTGACATGTGATTTTACAGTGAGCTTGCTTTTGTTTAAACTAGATTTGCATCTTAGTAGAAGCTTACAAGCATGTAACCTGTGAGGGGATGGTTGCCATGACAACATTAATGAGCCTGTCCTATGACCAGAGATATTGTAAAAAGAGAATATGTTTGTGTTCCCACTTATTATTATATTGGTCTCTGCTTTCTGGACAGGAAGAGCTGAAAACTCACTCTAACAGACAGAAATATTTATTAATGGTCTCATCATGAGCCATTCAAACTTTAAATAAGTAAGGATAATTCTGCAACATTAAAAAAAAAGAGTAAATGTCAGCTAAAAACCATTTAGATAAAAAGTGTGTTGTGTTTATAATGGGCTACTGCTATAAAACTGGATGCTATTTTCTAACAAATAATGTCTGGAATTTATCATTAGTCTAGTTTGGCCTCTTTGCTTATACAATCTTTTTCACTGAAGGATTTCAAAGCCTTTTCACTTAATAATCAAATCAGTTACCCTTCATATGCCTCTTAATTAAACAATAAGTATTCACTGAGTACTATGAGTTTACCAATTATTATATTTCTGTACTATACTGGCTCTTTAAATATAACATAGCTTCTCAGCCTCAAAACAAAATCGACAGGGATTATCCATATTTAACTTGAGAAAAGTGAGGTTCAGAGAGGTGGGTGGGTGGGTGTCTTGGAGCCACACAAGCAGTAACTAGTACTATGAATTCTACCCGTGTACAAAGGCAGTGGTTTCGGAGATGTTATCCCTTCCCTACCAACAACACTCCCCACCCCCACCCAGATGTTCGTGATGTGTTGAGCTCTCTAAAGACATACATTGTAAAAAGGGCAAGAGCAAGTCCCTACTCTCCAGGAGTTTTCACTCCAGTCAGATAAGACTTATTCATTTGGAAAAAAAAATTAATTGAATTATGAGCCTTGAGACCCAAGATTCATGACCCAGATCTGACACTAACTGGCTGGATATTCTTAGGCAAAACATATATTATTGTTGTGCTTAAGTTTCCGAAAACTACTATTTAATAAAATCTGAGTCACCAGTCAAACCAGAGCTCTCTGGAAATAGATTAGGCTAACTCAAAAATAGATTGCCTGCCATAAAAAAGGATTTAACAAGAAACTGACCACATAACAAATAATTCTATGCTGAAAACTGGATTTAAACAAAGTAGAATGTGGCTTTTTGTTTGTATTTTTTAAATCAATTATTGAAAAATGTATGTTAAAATCTCAATTATGGCTGTGAATTTTTCTATTCTTTTAGTTGTATTAATTTTTTCATATATTTTAAAGCTATATTACAGATATATACAGATTTATGATATAGATATCATACTGTTGGATATATTCCCTTTTCATTTTGAAATATTCTTTTGTATTTCTAATACTTTAAATATTATTGAATAGTGCTTCTCACCTATAGTTTATCTTACTATTTTTATAGTTATATCAGTTTTTCTCTGATATTTGTACATTCTTTTTTGATCATTTTACTTTCAATCTTTCTGTGTCTATATAAATAAGTGTTTTTAACCTTTCTTATAATACTCTTTCTCTCCCCCCTCCTCTCTCTCTCTCTCTCCATCTGTCTCTCTCAATCCTACTGCTGCCCCAGATCTCTAGCTCTGAAACACTATAGAATAAATAATTCTGCTTTCCTGAGGTTACAACTTTCCTCACCAAGCAGCTCCTAAGGGGGAGACCAGTTATGTTTTGGGGCCAGAATCTCTCTTAAGTACCGCAATATTGTGGAAAATTTCATTCTGCCTTTACAAGCTTTTGGTCTCGCCTTCATGTGCCATTCCTCTAGCATCCACATGGCCCTAAAACTCAAGTCTCAAGTCCCAGTTCATCACTCCTGCCCAACATGACCCTAAAAGCTTGACTAGCTTTTCGTTCCACATCAAAGGCTCTCTGTCTTGCCAGCCTGCTCCTCCCTTACATCCAGAACTGGCAAATGCTCCAAGGGCAAAACAAGTCTTCTCACCTTGGAATAGTTATACCCTTCTGGAATTATGGCCCATTTATTTATCAATTCTTCCTCTAATCTCTGAAGTCTTTAAAGGTTTTTTTTTTTTATTATTAAAATTTGGGGGGGAGGTTTCTAGTTGTCCTGGGGATGTTAAGCTGCCGCAAGTACCCACATCATACAGAGAAAGGGAAATATACACACATGCAAAATGAGCACATTAAAGTGTTCAACTGAACTCTATGGAGGCTTAGGTCATTGTCTCTCAAGAGTAGCCCACTGATCACTTGGAATGCTTGGTAAACATGATGTTTCCTATGCCTCCCTGCACTCCTGTTAAATCTTTACTTTCGAGCAGATAACATCTGTATTTTTCTGTAACTTCTCAGGGGATTCTCATGCTTCATGATATCCACAAGATTTCAATCACAAACATAGTACTTGACTTTGACTGAACTCAGGAGCCAGACTTTTTGTTTGGTCTCTACGTTTACAATATTTTTCACAGTTCTGGGTGCTCAATAAATATTTTTTAATGTCTGTTTAATTAACAATAATAGCTACACTTACTGTTGGAATACTATGTGCCAGGCACTTTTCTTTTTAAAATTTTTTTTAAGTTTATGTATTTTTGAGAGAGAGAGAGAATGTGCAAGCGGCGGAGGGGCAGAGAGTGAGGGAAACAGAGAGTCCCAAGCAGCTCCACACTGTCAGCACAGAGCCTGATGTGGGGCTCAAACCCATGAAACCGTAAGATGATGACGTGAGCCAAAACCAAGATTCAGATGCTTAACTGACTGAGCCACCCAGGTGCCCCTTTTCTAAGCTCTTCATAGGAATGAACCTACTTGAGATTCATAACAACCCTACGAGATAAGTCCTACTATTATTCCCCATTTCTAGGCAAGAAAACTGGGGAGCAGAAGGACTGGGTAACTTGCACAAAGTTCAGCTACACAGTGTGAGAAGAAGGACATGAATGTAGGACAGTGAGTCATACTGGGCATCGTCTGTAGCACTTCAGTAGACTGTCGTTTGGAATCAATACTGAATGAACCTAATTCTGTGACTTCATCTAGCTTTGTACTAGATATAAAAACTCTTATTTCTACCTCTAATACTTACCAAACATTCTTACCATAATTTTTAAATGATGACATTATAGAACCTGGATTAGTCAGGATTAGGCCTGTCTATATTCAAGTTATAGATAGTGATACTTTACAGTTTTCTTAAAAGCCACCATTTAATTGACACATCAGACAAAACAATGATACTCCCCATTTCCTCTATAAACTGTATGAGCCCTTGCCTGTGGCACCCACACTCTCATACATCCATATACTAGCAGGAAGTACGCCCAAAATTTGAATGGCATACTTATCAGAAGTCACTTACAGGGGTGCCTGGGTGGTTCAGTTGGTTAAGCATCTGACTCTTGATTTTGGCTTACGTCATGATCTCATGGTTCCTGGAACTGTGCCCCATGTGGGCGCTCTGTGCTCACTCCAGCAGAGCCTGCTTGGGTTTCTCTCTCCCTCTCTCTCTGCCCCTCCACTGCTCCCTCTATCTCTCTCTCAAAATAAATAATAAAATAAAAGCTTAAAAGAAAGAAGTCACTTATACTTCTCCCTAATTAACAGTTGTATCTGTTACTATAATTACACAATTTAATCAAATATTTGTATAAATTAATAAAATATGGATGTGAAAAGATGCAAGTTAATAAAAAGTTTGCCATTGAAACAACTATAAAGCATTGGGAAGAAACAGAAAAATCCAGAAGATTATAATTTCAAATTGCTTAGATCAATGTCTTTAGGTTCTTGGTCCACTTGAAAAAGAACTAAATGTTAAATCTTAGATGATGCATTATTAGTGTCTCATCTAAAGGCATGTGTACTCAAAAGGGCCTTGGTACTTTATCAAATATTTACTAAGTAGATATAGTTCATGCATTATACACTTAAGAAAGAATGTTTAAAATGTAAGTTTATCCATTCAAAAAATTCTACTCTGGGGCACCTGGGTGGCTCAGTCAGCTGAGCGTCCAACTCTTGATTTTGGTGTAGGTCATGATCTCATGGTTCATGAGATGGAGCCCATGATGGGCTCCACACTGAGTGTGAAGTCTGCTTGGGATTCTCTCTCTCCCTTTCTCTTCTCCCATTCTCTCCTTCTCTCTCTCTTTCTCAAAATAAATAAACACTAGAAAAAAATTCCACTTTAGCAAATTCAATTATCTGCTCAAATTTCACCTTATCAGTAAGGATGTCTCCTGACTATCCCAAACCAAATGGGAACCCTTTCCCTTCCTTGGAACTCCCTATTGCCTTTAGCCTTCTTTACTTTAGTCTCTAACTCTTATCAATAACTCACACTACATATATACTTTGTTTTGTTTACAGTGTATATGCTATTGTAGGTAGAATAATCCTCCACCAAAAAGGTCCATGTCCTAATCTCTGGAACCTGCCTTACATAAAACTGGGGACTTTGCAGGGGCATCTGACTAACTCTTGATTTCAGCTCAGGTCATGATATCACAATTTGTAATATTAGGCTCCATGCTGACAGCACGGAGCCTGCTTGGGATTCATTCTCTCTTTCTCTCTCTCTCTCTGCCTCTCTCCTGCTTATGCATGTGCACACACTCGGTCTCTCTTTCTCTCTCTCTCTCTCTCTCTCTCTCTCTCTCTCTCAAAATAAATAAATAAACTTTAAAAAAAAGGTGTGTAGGGTTACTTTGCATATGTGATTAAGGTTAAAGACCTTGAGATGGGGAGAGTATCTTAAGATATCCAGATGGGCCTAACTTAATCACATGAGTCCTTTAAAGAACTGAGGTCAACATCAGAAAGAGATGTGTTACAAAGAAATGGAAAAAAGATTCCATGCTCCTGGATAGGAAGAACAAATATTGTTAAAATGTTGATACTACCCAAAGCAATCTACGATATTCAATGCAATCCCTATCAAAGTAACACCAGCATTCTTCACAGAGCTAGAACAAATAATCCTAACATTTGTATGGAACCAGAGAAGACCCCAAATACCCAAAGCAATCTTGAAAAAGAAAACCAAAGCACGAGGCATCACAATCCCAGACTTCAAGCTATACTACAAAGCTATAATCATTAAGACAGTATGGTACTGGCACAATAACAGACACTCAGATCAATGGAATAGAATAGAGAACCCAGAAATGGACCCACAAACGTATGGCCAACTAATCTTTGGCAAAGCAGCAAAGAATATCCAATGGAATAAAGGCAGTCTCTTCAGCAAGTGGTGCTGGGAAAACTGGACAGCAACATGCAGAAGAATGAACCTGGACCACTTTCTCACACCAAACACAAAAATAAACTCAAAGTGGATGAAAGACAGGAATGTAAGTCAACGTAAGACAGGAAGGCATCAAAATCCTCAAGGAGAAAGCACGCAAAAACCTCTTTGATATTGCCCGCAGCAATTTCTTACTCAACACATCTCCAGAGGCAAGGGGAACAAAAGCAAAAATGAACTACTGGGACCTCATCAAAATAAAAAGCTTCTGCACAGTGAAGGAAACAATCAGCAAAACTAAAAGGCAACTGACAGAATGGGAGGAGATATTTGCAAATGACATATCAGATAAAGGGTTAGTATCCAAAATCTATAAAGAACTTATCAAACTCAACACCCAAAAAACAAATCATCCAGTGAAGAAATGGGCAAAAGACATGAACAGACCCTTCCCCAAAGAAGACATCCAGATGGCCAACCGACACATGAAAAAATGCTTAACATCATTCATCATAAGGGAAATACAAATCAAAACCACAATGAGATACCACCTTACACCTGTCAAAATGGCAAACATTAACAACTCAGGCAACAACAGATGTTGGCGAGGATGAGGAGAAAGAGGATCTCTTTTGCATTGTTGGTGGGAATGCAAGCTGGTGCAGCCACTCTGGAAAATGGTATGGAGGTTTCTCAAAAAACTAAAAATAGAACTACCCTACGACCCAGCAATTGCACTACTAGCATTTATCCATGGGATACAGGTGCGCTGTTTCAAAGGGACACATGCACCCCCATGTTTATAGCAGCACTATCAACAATAGCCAAAGTAAGGAAAGAGCCCAAATGTCCATCGACAGATGAATGGACAAAGATGATGTGGTATATATATACAATGGAGTATTACTCGGCAATCAAAAAGAATGAAATCTTGCCATTTGCAACTACATGGATGGAACTGGAGGGTATTATGCTAAGTGAAATTAGTCAGTCAGAGAAAGACAAAAATCATATGACTTCACTCATGAGGACTTTAAGAGACAAAACAGATGAACATAAGGGAAAGGAAACAAAAATAATATAAAAACAGGGAGGGGGACAAAACAGAAGAGACTCATAAATATGGAAAACAAACTGAGGGCTGCTGGAGGGTTGTGGGAGGGGGGATGGGCTAAATGGGTAAGGGGCATGAAGGAATCTACTGAAATCATTGCTTCACTATATACTAACTAATTTGGACGTAAATTTTAAAAAACAAAAAATAAAGTTAAAAAAAAAGAAAAAGATGTGTTAATGGAAGAATAATCATCAGAAAGATATAACTTTGCTGGCTTTGAAGATGGAAGTGGGTCATGAGGCAAAGAATGAGAGCAGCTTCTAAAAGATGGAAAAGACATGGACGTGGATTCTTCCCTAGAGCTGCTAGACAGTAATGTAGCCCTGCTGACATCTTGGTTTTAGCCCAGCAATACCCATGTTAGACTTCTGACTTAGACATGATGAGGAAGAAACTTATGTTATTCTAAGCCACTAAGATTGTGGTAATTTGTTACAGCAACCATTGAAAATTCATACATGTCCCTTTGCAGAGCACAAGCTCAACGATGACAAAAACATTGTCTGGCATACAGGAAATGTTTAATAAATATATGTTGAATGGATGAATAATGAATGAATATGCCAATAAACCAACGAGCTATCTCCTTCTTGTCATGATATCGTAGCACAAGAGGGATTCTACTAAAGTAATACTAATAGTGATACTATCTATTAAGTGCCTTTTATTAGTCAGGCATTTATGTATATTCATTTTCCCATTTACCCATGACAGCAAATGTTAGGTATATTATCTCCATTTTCCACAAGAGCAATTTGGGACTCAAAAGGCACTAAGTAACTTGACCAGGTCTAATTAACTAAAAAAGTCTTCCATTAGGATGTTACTTATAAGACTAATCAAATTTATTTTTTTTTAACTTATGGTCAGTAAAATAAAAGCTAATTAAAAGCCAATCAAAACCAACATATATAAACAGTGACCTTGAAATGTAATGAGGGCTATTTATTTAATCAGTATGTAACAAAGGCATTCATGTCCAAGGCCTCAGAGTTTGTATATGTGTGTGTGAGTGAAATAACACTTTCAATACTCCAGTGATTTGAGTATCTGAAAGCACAGCAATTAGGCACCCTGCCTAATTGGATTCCCCATTAGAACTCCACATGTAAATTAATGGACCATACCCAGCCCTCATTCAGAAGGTCAGCTTACAAACACTGTAGGCATAATCTCTCAGAGATGTGTTCGTGTCCCAAACAGCAGCTACAGGTTGAGCTCCCACTGCTCTCTGCTATAACCCCTATACAACCCGTAGCTCACTGGTCCCTGAACCCAGCACTCATTCACATCCCTGCCTTTGCTGAGACTGAACAAGGAAAATTAGCCTGGCCTCAGAAGGCAGACCCAACTCAGGGAGCTTTGGTATTGAAATAGTATTTAAAATTATGTTGAAAAGGAATTTATGGTAGAGTGAGTTAGAGCAAAAATCATTTTCTGTTCACCCATCTGACAATGCAGGTGTGACTGAAATAACAGAATTTTCAGTCATATTTGGGTTGAGAGATCAGTTCAGCTATTAGCCAACTGTATGGCTTTTGGCAAATTCCTTAACTCCTCTGAGCCTCAGTTTTCTCATCTGTCAAATAGGCATTTTAATGGTTACTGCACTGTATAAAACAAATAAATAGGAAAAAAGCATTGCCCTCGAAGTTTCACAGTTAAATCACACCTTTAAGAATTAATGTAACTTTGAAATATGGAAACAATCAAAATATTCTAAAATGGGGAACTGATTGAATAACTTCTGGCAAATCTCTACAGTGGATTGAGAGCAGATCCAGGAATAGAACATGTTCCCTTTTGGTTTTCTTATTTTACCTTGCAAAGAGGCACTCAAACTACATCATGGGAGTATCTGAGAACACAAGGAGAGAGCACATTCTTTCATTCATTCGTTCAACAAATACTAAGTATCTGCTATGTATCTGGTTTTATTGTAGGTGTAAACTGAAGTGTCAAAAATGTCTACCATCTTGATACTAACACTCCAGGCTGGGAGACAGACCACAAACATAATAAATATTAATTATATAAATTATATAAATTATAATGCATTTTAAAATGCATTATAAGGTAGTAAGTGTTATAGAGAAATAAAGGGGGGGGGGGAAGGTAGTAGTGAGAGACAGAAGAAATGGAGTTGGAATCTTCAAAGAGGGTCCAGGAGAGAACTCACTAAGGTGACATTAACAAAATCCTGAAAGAGGTGAATTTACTATTGTGAATATCTAGGAAAAGAGCATTCCATGCAGAGAAAATAAAGTATCAGAAAGTGCTACAATTTAAAAGTTCTATACAAATATACACAGAAATTTAGCACCTGAAGTATCATTTAAACCTATATATGCTAGTCTGGACATAAACATCATTCAGAGTGATTCAATGACCCACATGTTCCAAAGTGTCCAGCTTGGTTCATGGCAGAGACCCAGGCTTATATGATTGACTTCTGATCAAGTTCTTTTCACCAAAACTCAATTATTACATTCTCTCTACATTCATTACGTACAATTCATTCTCCTTTGATGTCTATTTGAACATTACAACCCCACATCTCTAGGGGGGAAAGGCTGTATTCAAATAAATAACATCTTATTTTGGCTTGAAATATCTGTACAAGAAGTCAAAAGGCAGCTTTAGTGTTTAGTTCAATTCACTGGAAGCTAAGGAATAAGATACAGATACCCACCTCTTGCTGCCTTGACCTCACTAAGTGTTGACATCTCCTAAGATCAAAGCATCACTAAGCTCTGGGAATCCCCATATCCCTGGTGAGTAACTACTCCCATTTTCTAGGACTTGGATGTGTCAGCCAAAATATAATCTTCCATTTCAAAGACAAATGCCTCTATGTGAAACACTATAAGCCCTCAATTTAGTCTGGCTAAAATATATTTCAGTAGAATTGTGAGTATTTGGGAGTCTCACTAAATTACCTAATAAAGTATTTTCTTCTAGTTGAAGGTGTATTATAAACAGAGGAAGAATAGACAGAAGGAAACATTTCACTGAGGGCCCTATAGACCAGGTATGCCCCACATACCTGGGGCAATTCCCCACAACAATCCTATGATGTTGGCCTTATCTTCCTGTCCCATTTCACAGGTAAGGAAATTGAGATCCACAAAGATTATGCAATTGGCCCAAGGTCACCTAAATAAGAAAGAGAAGAACAAAGGCTAACAGATTCCCCCAGTCACATACCAGGCTATGCAAAATCATAGGGGCCAAGATAAGGTTATGGGTTTTATTATTATAACAGCCATTGTGTCCACATGTTGGAAAAGGATAGAATGCTTACAGAAGAGTCAGAAAAAAGAGTGATGAGATAAAGTTGTTAATACATGTCCCAAAGAAAAGTACATCAAGTAAAAAATGAAATTGTGTTGAAGGATAGATTTCAATAGAATATTACATAGAATCTTTCTTCTATGAGGTCCCAAGAAGTGAAAAAAATCTGCTCACAAGGAGCTTTGAACCTAGGTAATTAATGAGGAAAGAGCAGAACAGACAACTGTGATTGCAGTGCCAAACCAGATCAGTAGACATTGAAAACAAATTTAAAGGAGAAGAAGTGTAGGGGCAGGGGAGAAGGAAGACAAGGAGGAAAAGGAGGAGGAGGAGGAGGAGGAGGAGGAGGAGGAGACAAAGATGACAAAGAAGGAAAAGAAATAGAAGGAGAAGGAAAAGAAGGAGAAGGAGAAGAAAGGGGAGGAGGAAGAAGAGAAGAAGAAGAAGAAGAAGAAGAAGAAGAAGAAGAAGAAGAAGAAGAAGAAGAAGGGGAGGAGGAGGAGGAGGAGGAGGAGGAGGGGGAGGAGGAGGAGAAAGAAAGAGTTGAGGGAGGAGGAGGGAAAAGAGGGGGAAATAGAAGAAGAGGAGGAAGGGGAGGACAGGAAGGAGGGGGAAGGAGAGTGAAAAGGAAGTACCTCAATAACTATAAAGTAGGGATATATGTGTTGGAGACAGAGGTAGAAAAAAATGTTTTTCAGTGCCATTATATATATATATATATATATATATATATATATATATATATATATATGGCCAATTTTGGAAAGGTCTTCCATCAAAAACATCACAAGGGCAATCTTTAGGATTTTGACATTGAGCCACAGTGTCCAATATGGTACCACTAGTCACATGTAGCCATTTAATTTAAATTTAAATTTAAATTAATTAATTTTTTTAAATTCAGTTCCTCACTCAAACCACTATAGTTTTCAAATGCTCAATGGCTACAGATGTCTGGTGGCTACCATATTGGACAACATATATCTATAGGTAAATAGAGTATCATCATTGTAAAAAAGTTCTATTGGACAACACTTATGTAGAGTCTTTTCAGAAAAACTAGTCAAATTGTGAATCCATAAAAACCTAGCACAGCATACAGTAGATGTATACTTAATGATAAGTATTTTTGAATGGTTGAATTAAGCTGGATTCAGAATAAGTTAGAAAGATATATATTTGTAGGGTGGCATATTTGTAGGAAGAAAATATTTGCCACTGAAATTTTAGTAAATCAATTTATAATTGAGATTCAATGTCAGTGGATTTGGAATTTTTTTTAAATTTTATTTATTATTTTGAGCAAGAGAGAGTGGGGGAGGGGCAGAGAGAGGGAGAGAGAGAATCCCAAGCAGGCTCTGCACTCCCAGTGCATAGCCCGACTAGGGGCTCCATCCCACAAACCACAAGATCATGACCTGAGCCAAGATAAAGAGTAGATGCTCAACCCATTGAGCCACCCAGGTGCCCCTGTGATCAAACTTTCATCACAAGTTCTCAATTTATTTTTTTTATGGAAATTCATTGCTGTTTCTGTTGTGATTTTTAGAACTTAGAAATTCTTTCTGTTTGAAAACAGATGTAGGCAAAGTAGAAATGTGTAGCTGGATGCTATCTTTATACCTTTCTTGGATCAAGAATCCAATACATGTTCTTTATACAGAAAGAGTATAGAATATCTGCCTTCTATGTGACTTTAGGCAATTCTCTTCCCAGTTTCTGCTCCCCTTTCCCACCTTACAATATTGTTGTGAAACACAAGTATGTGAAAGCATTTTGAAGGTCATATATATTTTTTAATTATTATTGTAATTTTGGGGGAAGCAGTTAAGTTGCTATAAATCAACTGTTGAAGGTTGGTATGGCTAAAAATATTAAAAGCCTTTCCCAGGCTAATAATTAACTTAGTTGTTCTGTTGCTTATCAAATTGAAACACCTGTCTTTTCTGTTAATGTTTAAATTCACTTGAGAGATGTCATTTATGTTTGTTTGGTTATAATGGAAACACTGGAGCCTGGGTCCATTATCCCTTCCCCCTACCACATGCTCTCAACTCTTCCTCTTTTCCTGTCTCTGCTATGGTCTCAAAACTATGCTTGTCTTCACTCTGCCAGCACATTTTTAAAAACAATAAAAGTTTGAGTACAGAGATGAACAAAGACATCCAGAGACAAATGGAAACAGCACTCTTCAAAGATTTATTTGACAAGGAATGTTAGTAAAAGAAAAGGAAGACCTTTCATTATTGCCTCCATAACATTCAACCTCAATGTTATTATTCTGATGAAGTTATCATCACTATTAGTATGCCCAACCTATTCTATTTAGGTCCCATATTGACACATATGATATATTTATATTTAAATTTCATATATATCTTATACTTTTTATTTTCAAAGCAATTTATAGTCAACTAGGCATTTTCACTTTTATTGGTTTGTGTGACTCTCTAAGCTACTTCCTAAGATGGTCAGGCAATTACTTCTATCTCAATTTTTCTGTAGGCTCAGAGGGGTGAAATAATTTGCCCAAAGTCACACATGCTGGTATATGGTAGAACTGGGATCTCGTTTCACTAATGTTATCCAGGCCAACTTCCAAATGACTCTGTCTGGAAACTAGTATACATATTGATTTCCAGTTGCCTTAAACCTTCCAGTGTTACCTCTTAAGTCTCTATAAATTATTATTTTCTGTTATAAATCTTATAATTCTATGAAAGCATTAACTTCAAAAAGACAAACAAATTTGTTTTTCTAGATCACCTACTCTTCATGCTAACCATGTTCTGCAAAATAGCTTATAAATGCCGGACAGAAATAGAAAGTTCACAGAGGACTCCATCAATACAGAGGTAAAAAACCTTCACAGGAACCCAAAATCAAATCAGTCTGTAGTGTGAGAGAGAGTGTGTTTTGTTATGAAGAATTTTTTTCTATTCAGACTAAAAAGATCAAAATACTATAGACAAGATAAATTTGCAGGAAATGAAAGTAAGGTCACCAACTGACACTTTGCTCAGAAATGCCACGAGCCCCATCAGCACGTGCACGCGCGCACACACATACACCCGCTGGAATTATTCATAAGGTTGACTTTTCAAACACCTTTTTATTGATTTTTGTTGGAAAACAGCCTTTCAGCCACAGTAAATAGTACCACAAATAAGCTGGCCTCGGAGGGAGCTGTGTTCTGACAAAACTCTTTTTGCCTTCAGTGAACCCATAAAAATGGAATGCAGAAAGTGGGCAGAACGCCTACTCGGCTATGAGATGAGACAATGTGGCATGTGGGCAGAGCAGGAGATTTGGAGTCAGAAGAATTAGCTCTTATAATTAAAAACTGAGCTGTTTTAGTATTTGTACAGAATCAAGTATAGCTATACAAAAGAACACACATACAGCAAAGCATTTGAGGGCTGGAAAATGGATTTGATGGATAGAATAACTCATAATGAAAAGACTCCCTCCAAAATGACTCTTTTGGTATAGTGCCTACATTTTTCATTATGTCAACTAGGATAAAATACTTTGTAATCTGAGAAAACAGTTTCACTCAGCAGCTGTGAGTAGTGATGAGTTTGGTCACCAATATCACTCCAGAGGAGATGTCTTTTTATTATTTTGCTACCCACAAAAGTATTTATTTTCCCATGACTTTAAATGATCAATAACTTTGTAGATTTTCTTTGGCATGATTTTGAAGATATTTCTAAGGTTTTCTCAAGCTCTTACTCAGGTTAGTGTTGCCTGCTAGCTAATTTCTTGGGTCCTGTTTATTGCAACATGAAAAGTTATTGGAAAATGTGTAGGACTGATTGTCAGGGGGCCCGGGTTTGACAGCCAGTCTTGAAATGACCTGCCCCTGCACTATTTTGCTCAAACAGCCAACTGGGCTGCTCAGAACAGATATAAGAGTAAACCCCTTTGTAGGCTTTGCTGATCCCAACTTGGGACAATTTCTAAGACTGTCAGAGTGACACCACTGTGACAGGATTAAATCGTGGAACACACAATGGCCCATTTTTCTCATTTTGAAAGTTGGATGACTGCTACATTCAACCCACACCCAGAATTTCTCCAAACCTCCCACTTGATTCATTTCCTCTCCCTAATTTTGTAGGTATTCACCCCCCAATACAATTATAAATTAGTGATTAAACAGGGAGAACAAGACTATACTTTACTTCTCTTTGCCTATATACATTTCAGTGATTAGCACCACCCTTTGCAAATAGTATTTGTATTAATATTTATTAAATAAACAACTGAATTAAGTATTGCTGTGACTTTGTATGACCAACCTCTGTCTCTGTGTCACAGTTTTTCCATATTATTTAAATAAAGATGTATAGATTGGAAAGGTGGCAGAGTACAATGATTAAGAGTGTGGAATTTGGGACCGGAGAGAATAGATTCAAATGCTACATCTGCTGTATGACCTTGGGCAAGTTACTTAACACCTCCGAGTTTCAATATCCTCATTTGTAAAATGGAGATAATAATACCTATAGAAAATGTGATGAGAATTAAGTGCAATAATGTATGTACAATGTGTAGCATAAAGCATAGTTGTAGTAGTAGTAGTAATATAATTTAAAAGTTATTTTTTTCTGGCTCTAACATAAATCTATATTTTCATCAAAAGGATGTTCCACTAATCAAGAACACAAGAAAAGCATCACAAAATGGCTCCCTTCTGCTCATTGAGTCCCTGCTATACTTAGCCATTTTCTGGCCTCAGTAAGAAGAATATTGGTATGAGAGAAAATGACTTTATTGTGCCATCTTCCAGCTTAAACTAAATGTACATTTTGGATGGGAGGGGGAAGAAACCAGAAAAAAAGAAACAATTACGGTTAATTAAGTATAGTATTTTTGAGAAAGGAAATAGAATGCATGAACCCATTAGAGTAGAACATTAGTATACAAATAACATTAATATGCAAAAATCATTTACCCCCTTGGCATTCCAAACAATGTTGTCTTACACACTTAGAAACCCTGCCTCAGTTACCTAGGAAAAAATTTTCTGAGAAGAGTAGACACACAAATATACACATGCCACACATACAAACATCAACATATGCACATGCCTGGTCAGACTGATAAGGTCTCTGAAGTAGACACACCTTAATAAGAATACAGCCAGTTTGATAGCAATGCCATAGAAATCCAAGAATCTGACAAATTCATGGTACTAAACCTTTTGACATTGTATTTTTAAACTGAAAATTGGGTGATTTGAGAGCTACTAACATTAGAGCATTTCAGTTTGCTACTTGTACATTTTGTACACATACTATCAAAGTCGTTTTTATAAAAGCCACCAATTTTTGATCAAATAATTTTAAATGCAAGTATTGACTTAGAATGCCTTTTTTTTTTTTTTTAGCCTCTATCAGCTCCCTTCCTGTTTGCTACATCTGCACACACCATGGCTTCTTAGGAGACAGCTCATTTTGGTCTTTGGTCCATTCATTCACTTTAGAAATATTTATTGAAGGTCTCCTATTTATTACATTTTATTGTATGTGTACATGTGGTATGTACATTTTACAAGGGAGGAGATAGTCAATAATAAGTAAAAAACTAATAGGTAAGTATACAAATAGATAATAGGGTAATTTTAGATAGTGATCAGTGCTATAAACAAACTAAATCAGTTTTCTTTTAGAAATTTTTTACTTTTCATTTTTACATTTAAGTGTTTGATCAATTTTGAATTAATTTTAGAATATGCTGTGAGGTAGATATGGATAACATTTCTCTTTTTTTTGTATATGGATCTCTAATTGTTCCATCATCACTTGTTGAAAAGACTATCCTTCTGCACTGAACTGCCTTTGGAAATATGTTAAAATTTGTTGTCTATATGTGCATGAGGTCAACTTTTGGATTCTACTAAAAAGATAAAAGAAAAAATCAAGAACATATGAAAGGCAAAAGAGAATAAAAATATAACAGAAGAAGACTGATTATATTAGATATAGATACAAGTGAAAATGCTAATAACGTGATATATATGACAAATGATAAATAAAAGCCAAAAATGTTTCAGGTAAAGCATAAATAGCAATATTACCTTTAGGTAATGAAATTCAAATCAAAAGGCAAAATGGGGCTAATTATGTTGATCATCAACAAAAATAAATGACACATATGTAATAAAAGACACTGCTCAGTTCCTCAAGATGTACTGAAACTAGTGGATAAAATACATAAACATTTTAAATATAAAGTAAAAATCACAAAGCAAAAGCTTGAGAATCCTAGGGTACCAAACAAGAGTGCTAAATTAAACTAATTAAAAGACTGAAAGGTGGAGAGAAGAAAGCTGACAAGGTAGCAATCTTGAAACTCAGTGAACCACTATGAATTCCCTAGGTTTTCTTTTTGTTTCATATGTCCCAGACTTGGAGATTAAGGAACAAAAGAACATAAACAAGTACAAATAAAAAGCCCCAATAAAAGCCTCTCTACCTTGCCAAAGAAGTAAGATAAAACAACTAGATGGAAGCCTAGCAGGGCAAGAAACTTTTAGACAATAAACTCTATATTCCAGCCAAATACCATAGAAAAATTGTGGCCCCACTCCCACCCACAGAAGCAAAGACCACGGAGAGAGCCTAAACTCCCACCCAGTCACATAAATTAAACCCACTCTAACTGGTTAAATGATAACATCAACAGAGTGTAATAAGTTATGTGTATAGAATGCCTAGAGCAACCACTAAAAAAGCTATAAAAAGTGGATGCCTGGCTGGCTCAGTCAGTAGAGTATATGATTCTTGACCTCAGGGTTGTAAATTCAAGCCCCACGTTGGGTGTAGAAATTACTTAAAAATAAAAAATTTTTAAAAACTATATAAAGAGATACATTCAAATACACTATAGGTAAATCAAAAGGAATTCTAAAAATTGTTCCAAGTAACCCACAAGAAACCAGGAAAAAGAAAATAGACAAGCAAACAAACAACAACAAAAACCAGGAAGAATAGAATATAATTAAAAATAGCAGGCTTAATGTCTAAGATATCAATAATTGCAATAAATTAAAATGGTCTAAATATTAAAACTAAATGACAGAGATTGAAAGGATAGATTTCAAAACATGACCAAACTATATGCACAAGAAATTCATTTCAAATATAAAGATATAGAAAAGTAAAAAAGTAAATAATCAAAAAAGATACATCATGCAAGCATTAATCAAAGTAAAGCAAAATTTACTATTTAATATTATGTAAAATAGATTTCAGAGCAAGGAAAATTACCAGATACAGAAAAGGACATTATATAATGACAAAGGAGCCAATACACCAAGAAGACATAGCAATCCTAAACATGTATGCACCAAACAACAGGGCTAAAAATTATGTGAAGTAAAAACTGATAAACTGAATAAATTAAATAGAAAAATCTATGACTATAGTCAGAATCTTCAACACTCCTCTCAACAATTGATAGAACCCAACACAAAACCTGCAAACATATAGAACTCAACAACACCAATTTAACAGGATCTAATTCTCATTTATAAAACACTCCACTTAATAAAAGATTTCAAATTATTTTCAAGTGACCTCAGAACATATACGAAAGTAGATCATCTTGTAGGACATAAATTAAACCTCAACAAATTTAAAATAACTAAAATCTTACAGTGTGTGTTTCTTGACCACAATGGAATCAAATTAGAAATCCATAAGAGGAGGGGCGCCTGGGTGGCTTGGTTGGTTAAGCATCCGATTTTGGCTCAGATTATGATCCCACAGTTTGTGAGTTCGAGCCCCACACTGGGGTCTGTGCTCACAGCTCAGAGCCTGGAGCCTGCTTTGGATTCTGTGTCTCCCTCTCTCCCTGCCCCCCCCTCACTCACATTCTCTCTCTCTCTCTCTCTCTCTCTCTCTCTCTCTCATCTCAAAAATACAAATAAACATTAAAAACTCTCAATCAATAAGAGGGAAAAGAAATGAAAATCTCAAAACACTTGAAAACTAAAAAAAGAAACCTAAATAAGCCAAAGGAAACCAAAAATACATTGGAAAAAAAATGAAACAAAATATATCAAAATGTGGAACATAAAACTGGTGATGAGAGGGAAAATTATGGCCTTATATAAATTAATAAAGAAGAAAAGTCTGCAATTGATGGTCTAAATTTTTACCTCAAGAACCTAGAAGAAAAAGCAAAATAAGCCAAGAGCAAGCAGAAGGAAAGGAATAAATAAGATAATGGCATAAATCAAGGACATCAAAAACAAAAAAAGTAGAGAAAATCAATGAATAAAAAGAAATAGAAATTTATAAGATCAGTGAAACTGACAAACCTCTTGCAAGACTGTCAAAGAGAAAAGACAACACAAAATTATCAATATTAAGAATGATGTAAGAAAGTGGTCCAAATTCATTCTTCTGCGTGTCGCTGTCCAGTTTTCCCAGCACCACTTGCTGAAGAGACTGTCTTTATTCCATTGGATATTCTTTCCTGCTTTGTCAAAGATTAGTTGGCCATACGTTTGTGGGTCCATTTCTGGGTTCTCTATTCTGTTCCATTGATCCGAGTGTCTGTTTTTATGCCAGTGCTATACTGTCTTGATGGTTACAACTTTGAATACAGCTTAAACTCTGGGATTGTGATGCCTCCTGCTTTGGTTCTCTTTTTCAAGATTGCTTTGGCTATTTGGGGTCTTTTCTGGTTCCATACAAATTTTAGGATTATTTGTTCTAGCTCTGTGAAGAATGCTGGTGTTATTTTGATAGGGATTGTATTGAATATGTAGATTGCTTTGGGTAATATCGACATTTTAACAATATTTGTTCTTCCTATCCAGGAGCAAGGAATGTTTTTCCATATTTTGGTGTCTTCAATTTCTTTCATAAGCTTTCTATAGTTTTCAGTGTATAGATTTTTCACCTCTTTGGTTAGATTTATTCCTAGGTATTTTATGGTTTTTGGTGTAATTGTGAACAGGATCGATTCCTTGATTTCTCTTTCTGTTGCTTCATTGTTGGTGAATATGAATGCAACCGATTTCTGTACATTGATTTTACACCCTGCAACTTTGCTGAATTCATGAATCAGGTCTAGCCGTTTTTTGGTGGAATCTTTTGGGTTTTCTACATAAAGTATCATGTCATCTGTGAAGAGTGAAAGTTTGACCTCCTCTGGCCGATTTGGATGCCTTTTATTTCTTTGTGTTGTCTGACTGCAGAAGCTAAGACTTCCAATGCTATGTCGAATATTTTGGGTTTTCCATGTAGACCACTTTCTTACACCATACACAAAAATAAACTCAAAATGGATGAAAGACCTAATGTGAGACAGGAAGCTATCAAATTCCTCAAGGAGAAAGCAGGCAAAAACCTCTTTGATCTTGGCCACGGCAACTTCTTACAACACATCTCCAGAGGCAAGGGGGGAAAAAAAGCAAAAATGAATTATTGGGACCTCATTAAAATAAAAAGCTTCTGCACAGCGAAGGAAACAATCAGCAAAACTAAAAAGCAACTGACAGAATGGGAGAAGAGATTTGCAAACGACATACCAGATAAAGAGTTAGTATCTAAAATCTATATAAAGAACTTATCAAACTCAACACCCAAAAAACAAATCATCCAATGAAGAAATGGGAAAAAAGACATGAATAGACACTTCTGCAAAGAAGACATCCAGATGGCCAACCGACACATGAAAAAAATGCTCAACATCACTCATCATCATCATCAGGGAAATACAAATCAAAACGACAATGAGATACCACCTCACACCTGTCAGAATAGCTAACATTAACAACTCAGGCAACAACATGTGTTGGCGAGGATGCGGAGAAAGAGGATCTCTTTTGCACTGTTGGTGGGAATGCAAGCTGGTGCAGCCACTCTGGAAAACAGTATGGAGGTTCCTCAAAAAATTAAAAATAGAACTACCCTATGACCCAGCAATTGCACTACTAGGTATTTATCCAAGGGATACAGGTGTGCTGTTTCAAAGGGACACATGCATCCCAATGTTTATAGCAGCACTATCAACAATAGCCAAAGTATGGAAAGAGCCCAAATGTCCATCGATGGATGAATGGATAATGAAGATGTGGTGTATATATATACAATGGGGTATTCCTTGATAATCAAAAAGAATGAAAACTTGCCATTTGCAACTACGCAGATGGAACTAGAGGGTATTATGCTAAGCAAAATTATCTAGTCAGAGAAAGACAAATATCATATGACTTCACTCATATGAAGGCATTAAGAGACAAAACAGATGAACATAAGGGAAGGAAACAAAAATAATATAAAAAGAGGGAGGGGGACAAAACATAAGAGACTCTTAAATATGGAGAACAAACAGAGGATTACAGGAGGGGTTGTGGGGGAGGGGGGTGGGCTAAATGGAATCTTAATGGGGCATGAAGGAATCTACTCCTGAAATCATTGTTGCACTATATGCTAAGTAACTTGGATGTAAATTAAAAAATAAAATTAAGTTTAAAAAAAAGAATGCTCTGTGGCCAAGGGATTAAAAAAAAGAAGAATGAAACAGAGGGATACCACTATATATAGATCCTTCAGAAAACAAAAGAATAAAGAAATACAATGAACACATCTACGTACATGATATTAATAGCTTAAATGAAAGACTATTTCCATCAAAAAACAAAAACAAAAAAACAGAAACAAATACAAAAACACTTGCACATCTAGCACAAGTCACCCAATGTTAAATAGCCCTAATACTATTAAGATTGAATTCATAATTTCAAAACTCTCAAAAAAGAAATATCCAGTCTTAGATGATTTCACTGGAAAAATTTAGCAAGCATTTAAAAAAGAATGAATACCAATTTTACACAATCTCTAACAGAAAACAAAAGAGAACACACTTATTTTTACGAAGCTTGTATTACCTTGTTATTAAAAACAGAGGGTATTTCCTTAAGGAATAAAGTTACAGAAACCTTTAACAAAATATTAGCCAACAGAATTCAGCAATATGGAAAGATAATCATGAAAAATATTCACATGGATTTATTCAAGGGATACAAGGCTGGTTTAATGCTGAAAAATAATCAATTTAATCTATCATATTAATAGGTTGAAAAAAAAAGTCATGATTGCAGAAAAACCATCTGCCAAATTCAACACCTCTACATTTTAAAATCTCTCAGAAAAATAAGAATAGAAGGAAACATCTTCCAACTTGATAAAGTGCATCTACAGAAACCTAGAGTTAATAGTATACTTAATGGTAAATGACTAAATGCTTTTCTCTTCAGATTGGGAATAAGGAAAGGAAGGCTGCTCTCAACAACTTTATTCAACATAGTGCTAAAAGGTCTAGCCAGTGCAATAGGCAAGAATCTAAAATTCATACAGATCAGAAAGAAAGAATAAAACGGTCCCTATTTGCAGATCCCATGAGCCATTGCCTATGTAAAAAACCGAAGGACTCTACAAAAATACTCCTGGAACTAACAAATTACTTCAGCAAGGTTACAAGATAAAATATAAACCTGTAAAAATCTAAGTGCTGATGAAAGAATCAAAGAACATCTAAATAAATGGGAAGATATACCATGTTTATGGATTCCATGTAATAAAGGATTCAATAAAGTAAATATTATATTGAGTTTCAATATAATAATTGAGACTCAGTACAATAAATAATTGAAACTCAGTATAATAATCAATTCTCTCCCAAGCTGGCATGCATGTTTAACACAATTCCTACTAAAATCCCAAGAAGATTTTTTGTAGACACACACAAGATTATTCAAAAACTTATATGGAAGGGTGGAGGGTGCCTGGGTGTTTCAGTCAGTTAAGCATCCCACTGGATCTCAGCTCAGGTCTTGATATCAGGGCTGTGAGTTCAAGCCCCACACCGGGCTCTGTGCTGGGCATGAAACCTACTTAAAAAACTAATAATATGGAAGGGCAAAAGAAGTAAATTAGCTAAAATAATTTTGAAAAAAAAAGTAGAGGGAATCAGTCTATCCAATATCAAGACTTATGTAGCTACACTAATCAAGATTGTGTGGTACTGGCAGAGCACAGACACATAGATCAAAACAGAATACAAAACCCAGAAATCAGCTCCACTGACTTGATAAAGGCAATTCAGTGGAGGACAGATAGCCTTTTCAGTAAAAGGTGCTGGAACAAATTTTTATCCAAAGGGGGTGGGGGGGGGGGGGATTAACCTCAACCTAAGTCTCATACCGAATACAAAATTTAACTCAAATGAATTACAGAAACAAATGTTAAATATATTTGAACCTTCAGACATTTCCACAATACTCTACTCCCTGACCTTTTACAACTGACACTTGCTTATCTTTAAATACCAGCCTAAATACCATTGCCCAGAGGGACTATCTAAGTAAAACCTCTCCCCATCCTCAATGATTTCTGTCATTACACTATGTTCATTTCACTTAGAGACCTTGTCTCTTCATTTATTATTACATAGTTTTTTTTTTTAAACGTATTTACTTGTTTACTGTTTGACTCTCTCACCAGGCTCTAAGCTCTCCACATGTACAGGAACCACTATTTTATTCAGGAATATGCTCTAATCATCTAGCATGGTATCAGAAATAAGATAGATATCCCAAGAAATATCTGTAGACAAAATGAATCTGCCTTAGAAGGCCAAGGGAGCCTTGTGAAATAGGGGTCTTGATGTCTTTCATCATATCCAGAAGTCTGATTATGGGGAAAAAGCTCTGAAGTTTTCAAATGGGCTTAGTGCCTAGTTCCTCCACTTAACAGTTCAGTTAGCTAGACTAATTGAGTAAATTATTTAAACTCTCAGCCCCCAGGGTTTGTTGTAGTGAATTAAATCATAAATTTAAAATTTACATACTAGGAATTAGATAAAATATCGCCTCCTTTCTTGAGATGAATTGACCTCTTCTTGACCCCTAAATTAATGAGTATCTAAGCAAAATTCTTTACATTCCTGCATTCATTTGAACTTTACATAACAGTTTCACTTGAGAACATCTATGGTTATTTACAAAGAATTATTAGCCACAAAACAGAACTAAAAGAAATGATTTTCCCTAACTTACATGATACTTTATAGGAATAAGGAAGATAAGGATTTTAAACGACCCACTTCTCTTTAAATTATATACATTTTTGTCTTCAACACAGCAGTTACTAGTTTCTTATATCTATCTTTGGGAGAATGATAACCTAGGATAGGCAAAGGAAGATACTACCTAACAAAACCAGATTCCTCCTGCCCCCCCCCCCCACCATCAAAAAGAGGTTTAAGAGTAAAGTATATCCAGGGGTGCTTGGGTGGCTCAGTCAGTTAAGCGTCTGACTCTTGATTTTGGCTCAGGTCATGATCTCATGGTATGTGAGTTCAAGCCCCACACTGGGCTCTGTGCTGACAGTGAGAACCCTGCTTGGAGTTCTCTCTCTCCCTCTTTCTCTGCCTCTACCCTGCTCACACTCTCTCTCAAAATAAATAAATAAACTTTAAAAAAAAGTTAAAAAAAAAGTATGTCCTTGAAGTATCTTCATAGCCTTTATAGTCAATAACTCTTAGGATTTCATTCCTTCTAGATAATTCTATTCTAAAAAAATAATAGTGGTCTTCGAAAATAAAAGGCTTTTATGAACATCTCTAATCTATTCCAAAGAAGGACTGCTCTCAGTGGACTAAGGAAGAACATCATTCTATTTGCTCAGTACCATCTACCTGGGGCTTGAGGAAGTATCAGCCATTTTGTAGGTAATTGACAAATATTTGTTGCATGAATAAATGAGTGAATGAAAAGCAACCATGGTTGCAGGAACAGATTGTGAACTCAATAGACATATAATATACCATAGTAAGGTGAGACAATTCCAACCTTTTTATTCAGACTATTCTAACCCTCTTATTCAGCATTTCATCTATTCTTCCATGTATAATAGATCTGAAAAGAGGTCTCTGTTTAAAATTTTTATAGATGTGAGAAGCCAACCACAGGCAGACCATTTCACCTGCATTCCATTCTAATCACTGGTATATATTTTCTTCCAAAGAACTAAACAAAGTCTATCCTCCCTTAATGTCCATCCATTGCCCCTAGTTCTTATCTTTCATCCAAGAACAGCTCACCAAAAGTTTCAAGAAAGTTATAACTCCCCTGGTATTCTGAAATTAATATAAACTCTCAGTTAAAAAAGTGGGAAAAAGACATGAATAGACATTTTTCCAAAGAAGACACCCAGATAGCCAACTGACACATGATGCTCAATACCACTCATCATTAAGGAAATACAAGTCAAAACTACAATGAGATATCACCTCACACCTGTTGGAATGGCTAAAATCAAAAACACACAAAATAACAAGTGTTGGCAAGGATGTGGAGAAAGGGGAACCCTCTTGTACTGTTTGTCAGTGGGAATGCAAACTAGGGCAGCCTCTCTGGAAAACAGTATGGAGGTTCGTCAAAGTTAAAAATAGAACTACCCTATGATTCAGCATATGCACTACTAAGTATTCACCCAAAGGATACAAAAGTACTGACTCAAAGGGATACATGCACCCCAATGTTTATACCAGCATTATCAACAATAGCCACATTGTGGCAAGAGCCCAAACATCCACTGACTGACAAATGGATAAAGACACACACACACATATATACATGCACACATACATACATGCACACATACACACAATGGAATATTACTCAGCCATGAAAAACAATTAAATCTTGGGGTGTCTGTGTGGCTCAGTCAGTTAAGCATCTGATTCTTGGTTTCAGCTCAGGTCATAATCTCATGGTTCATGAGATTGAGCACTCCCTCAGGCTCTGAGCTGACAGCGTGGAGCCTACTTGGGAATCTCTCTCCCTCTCTCTCTGTCCCTCCCCTGCTCACACTCTCCTCTCTCTCCAAATAAATAATTTTTTTTTAATTTTTAATGTTTATTTATTTTTGAGAGAGAGAGAGAGAGAGAGAGAGAGAGAGAGAGAGAACGTGAGTGGGGAAGGGGCAGAGAGAGAGGGATACAGAACCTGAAGCAGGCTCCAGGCTCTGAGCTGTCAGCACAGAGCCCGAAGCAGGACTTGAACTCACGAACCAGGAGATCATGACCTGAGCTGAAGTCGGACACTTAACCAACTGAGCCACCCAGGCTCCCCTAAATAAATAAGTTTTTTAAAAAAGATTAAAAATAAAAAACAATTACATCCTGCCATTTGCAACGACATGGATGGAAGCTAGAGAGTATATGCTAAGCGAAATGCGTCAGTCAGAGAAAGACAAATACCATATGATTTCACTCATATGTGGAATTTAAGGGAAAAAAATGATCATGGGAAAAAAAGAGAGAGGCAATCCAAAAAACAGACTCTTCACCATAGAGACCGAACTGACAATTACCAGCGGGGAGGTGGATGGCAGGGGATGGATTAAATAGGTGATGGGAATTAAGGAGTACATTTGTGAGGAGCACTGGGTTGTATGGAAGTGTCAAATCACAGAATTGTACACCTGAAACTAATATTACACCGTATGTTAACTGACTGAAATTTAAATAAAAACTTAAAAAGATCTCAGGATGGTGGCAAGAAAACAACTATATATTTTAATAAATGTCTTATTTTAGAACACTTTTAGACTTATAGAAAAATTTTGAAAATAGTACAGTCTCCATATACCCCCACAATCAGTTATCCCTGTTATTAATATCTTATATTTCTATGGTACAGTTGTTATAATTAACAAAACAATATTTATACATTATTACTAACTAAAGTGTGTGTATATATATATGTGTATATATATATATATACACATATATATATATACACACATATATATATATATATTTTTTTAGATTGCCTCATCTTTTTACTTAATGTTCTTTTTCTGTTCCAAGATTTCATCCAGGATACTGCATTAAATTTAATTGCCATGTCTTCTTAGGATACTCTTGGCCGTGACAGTTTCTCAGCCTTTCCTTGTTTTTTGATAACCTTGACAGTTCTGAGGAATATTGATCAGCTACTTTGTAGATGCCCCTCAAATGGAATTCATCTGATGCTTTGCCTCATAATTACACTGGAGTTATGTTTGGGGATTAAGACCCCAGGAGTAAGGTGCTATTTTCATCACTTCAAGGGTATACACTATCAGCAAGACTTACTACTTCATCACCTGGCTAAGTTGGCATTTCTTCAGTTTCTCCACTCAAAAATTACTCGTTTTCTTCCTTTATACTCCTGGAAGAAAGTCACGATGTATAGCCACACTTAAAAAACAGAGAGTTAGGCTCCTGCTCTATCAGGGTGAAGGATCTACATAAATTATTTGGAACTCCTCTCCATAGATTTGTCTCTTCTCCCTCATTTATTTATTCCATCATTTATTTATACTGCTATGGAGTCAGATATTTATTTCATACCTATATTATAATCCAATATTTTTAATTTCTTTTTGCTCTAATTGTTTTCAGCTTTGGACATGAGGAACTCTTTCAGTTGGCTTTTGAACCTTTTGACAAACATTAATGATTGATTGTGGGTTTTCTTTTTTCCTCTTCTGTTGTTGTGTTTTGTTCATTTTGTTTTGTTTTGTTTTGTTGTTTTGTTTTGGAGCACTTCCTAAGTTTCTGACACTATAAGGTGTTTCAGGTTCATCTTGTGTATATCCTTCCTCATAAAATCAGCCACTTGTCTAATAAATACTGGTTCTGCTTGTTGAAGAATGGTATTAGAAATGAAAATCTGGATGCTAGACGTGCCATTGCTCCTGGGGTGTTGCTGCCTCTGGGCTTTCTCACTACATAAAGCAAATAAATATATGTGTGTATACTAACTATTATATATCCATTATCTGTATTTCTATATGTAGCTGCCTGTATCAATATTAAGCCAAACATTAGTTTACAATGATGTCTCCAACTCTAATCCATTATCAATCCATTATCACATGTATCATTCTAGGCTCCTACCCATGCTTCCATGTAAATTCCCACTCGAACAGTGAGAAACCTGGTTACAGTCACATACCATTTCCTTAATTTTTCTACTCCACTATAAATGCATTTCTGTATCTCTTTTTTTTTTTTCATCTTCTAGACTGCACTCAATTCTATAGTTACTCAGGTCAGCACCTTTTCTCCTTACCCCTCAGTGAGGTTGTTTCATAATTTGGAATATAGTTAGACTATTTTGACACATTATGAATCTACTATGAGATTTCCCAATATCCTAAATGATTTTTAACTTTGCATACATTAAGTTTTCACCAATGTCCAGTAAAGTTCCATGGGTTTTGACAAATGCATAGTGTCATGTATCCATTACAACACCATAGAGAATAGTTTCTGTATTTCATCTATTCCCTATATCCTCCCTTGGCCATACTCCTGGCAATCACTGATCTTCTGTACCACCTTTATAGTTCTGCCTTCTCCAGATTATCATATAATTAAAATTATAGTGTGTAGCCTTTTCAGATAGTTTTTTTTCATTTAGCAATATGTGTTTAATATTCATTCATACCTTATTGTTTGTTGTTCACTCATTTCTTATCATGGAATGCTATTCTATGTTATAAATGCATCACAATCTTTTTATCTATCTATGAAAGACATCTTAGTTGTTTCCGGTGTCTGATTATTATAAATAAAGCAGCTATAAACATTCACATGCAGGTTTCAATATAGACACAAGTTTTCAAATCACTTGGGTCAATATCTAGGCACATAACTGCTAATTCTTGATCATATGGTGAGACTATATGTTGCTTTATAAAATACTGCCTGTCTTCTCAAGTGACCATACCATTTGCATTCCCACCAGCAATTAATAGAGTTCCTGTAGCTCTGGATTCTCACTGGAAATTGATATTGCCAGTTTTATGGATTTTCACCATTTCAATGTATGTGCCCACTATCTAATTTTTAATTCAATATTTTTTGTTGCTTGTTCCAGTAATGACTGCTTAGGTAACTGCATAAACTGAACAGCAACAAACCAGTTACCTTTAGTTAGTTCCACCTTGAATATGAGAGGGGGACTGTCCATATGAGCAGGGTTATTGTGCCTGGACAATTCAGTCTCTGGAGCACTAACAATCTTCATTATTGCACTTGGAAATATTTTTTTTTGGATAGAGAATAGGAAACCAACTTAATTTTTTTCTACAGCATAGCCAGTTATCACATCATTCCTCTACAAATTTGTATATCCATTTCAATTAGTTACCAATTTATTTAAATATGGGTTTGTTTCTGCGCTATCCCGATTCTTTTGTCTGTTTGTCTGTCATTTTATTACTACATTGTCTTGTTACTATGGATTTTGCATTTTGTCTTAGTATAGGAAACTGGTTTCCCCCTATCTATTTTATCCTTATTTTTCAAAATCTTTTTATCCATTTGAAAAGTGTATTCTTCTATATCAATTTTAAAGTAATTTTCCAAGTCACCATTCCCAAAAAGTTTTCCTGGAATTTTGGTTAGAATTGCTTTGAATTTATTGATTAATCTGAAAGAAATTTATATGTTTACAATGAAAAATTATGTCCTTCATGAACATAGTATGTTTCATCCTTTGGTTTTTATTTTAGGTACTTAATAGTAACTGCAGCATTTTTTTCACTAACATTTTGGTACACTTTTTTAGACAATCCCTAGATACTTCACAATTCTTGTTGCTTTTATAAATGGTATTTACTCTATATTTCCTGGTTGGTGATGGATGGATCCTATTGATTTTTATTGCTGATTTTAGATCTAGCATTTTTTGCATTATGTTGTCTTTTATGCCCTCGATTGTCATTATACTGGGTCTAGATATAATATTTTCTTATCAATTCTATCTGTGCTCTGTGATTCCTTTCCACTTAAGGATTCATATCTTTGTCCATTTTTGAGAAGTTCTCATTCATTAGTTCTCCTGCTAATTTATCTCCTGCATTTATTCTTTGCTCTCCTTTTGAAAGACCTTTCAGTTACCCTTGATACTTCTAATTCTATCCTCTCAATTTTCTCTCATTCTTTCCACTTATTTAGCACTGCCTGTCATCTTCCAGGTGAGTTCTACAGCTTGATCACACAGCTTACTTGGTTTTTCGTCAGGTATATATATTCTTTATTTCAATATATCCATGCAGTAGTCGTTAGTTTAACAGTATTATTTCAAGATCTAACTATTCCAGGTGTTTTTTCATAATTATCTGATCTACTTTATGTTTCCCATATTCCCTTTTATCTTTCTGATAACATAGAATACATTTATTTTAAATTCTTACTTTATCTGTTCCATTACTCCTACATCCTGTTTTATGCATGTTCTATTTGTGTTTTTCCTTCCTAAGGCTTGTACTCCTTACATCTCATTATTTCTTCATGATTTTATTTCTTATTATCCTAGACTGAGGCATGCATTGTTCTTAGTGTCTCCCTTGGAGTAGGAGTGAGATCTTGGATGCTAAACTGGGAAACTCAGGGTGAGGACCATCTAGCAGATTAATTATCTAATTATTTCCCAATTACCTTTTTTTCACATATATGACAAAGCCCTGATATCTGTTTCCTGGAACTGCATATTTAGAAGCATCAGAGGATTTTAATGTATCTTATTTTGGCTGAAAAGACCTGCAAGATAAATAAAAACTAGAAGAGCCAACCTAAAGAATCTCAGGAATCAAATGAACTCAGTTTTTTTATTCTTGTCACTTTATTTGATATCTTCGTCTTTGAGACTGTTTCCAAATGAATGAATGTATTGTATGAATGTTAACACTAGCATGTGGTAAAGATAATTAATTTTATTTAATTATAAAAGGGTCTGTCTTATATATTAAATGTATATGTCTTCCTAACCTAAATATTTTTCAGACCCTCCCTAATTTTCAAGACAAAATACAAAAACAAAACAAAACAAAACAAAACAAAAAAACCCCCATATTTCCCTAATCAACAATAGGAGACATTGTAAAGCATGATCTAACATGTAGGAAAAAAACTAATCAAGAAGTATAGGCTATGATAATCTATAAAAATTCATTACCTGCCATGGTATAGATTCCATAGAGAGAAGAAATGGAAAGACAATATTGTCAATATTAGACATACAACTAGGGCAACTACGCTACTCAATTTCCTGTCAGTAAAGCAATAGTAATATTTGATCTACATATGCCCCCATATTAACAGTGAAATAGACACTTGGAAAGGGAGTAAAGTTCATGGAGCATTTAAAGCTTCATGGTTAAGGGTACAGGTATTCTTGTCAGTGAGCTGAGGTTTCAATGCTGATGCTTCACAGCTATATGGCCTTGGAAAAGTGACTTCATTCCCTTTGTTTTTATTTCCTTGTCTGTAAAATTGAATTGACAACAGCAGATACCCCTACAGGGATGTTGCAGGAATTCAAGCAGAGAGTGTATGTAAAATAGTACATGACATATGGTACCACCCCCAAAACATTACTAATTATTATCTTGAGTGAACATGAATATCAAGTGGGATGTACAGACTTTTTAAAAACAGTTGCTACTGGCCAAAGGGTTCAAGCAGCTCAAAGAACATTTGTTTCCCTTAAGCAGTTGAGTAAACATTTTAACTCAGAGTCAGTAGATAGAATGCAATTCTATTATATTAAATAATTCTATCTGCTCAGTCACAGATATCTTTTCTGTTGCTAATCAGCTGACCATCAAAAAGGCAAGATTTTCCTGGATAATCTGGGTAGGTCCTAACTAATCTCATGAGCCCTTAAGAGTGGAGAATCTTTCCACAGTGGGTCAGAGAGACATGTGACAAGGACTCAATCTACTGTTGCTTCCTTTGAAAATTGGAGGAAGAAGGCCACCAAGCAAGTAATATGGTGGCTCTAAAATCTGGAAACCACCTTCAGCTTATAGCCAGCAAGAAAACAGCACCTCAGTCACACCACTGCAAGAAATGGGATTCTATCCATAACCTGAATGAGCAAGGAAACAAGATAGTCTCCTAAAGCCTCCAGCAAGAAATGCAGCCCACTCAGTACCTTGATTGTAGCCCATGGGATCAGTGATGGAATTCTGACCAACAAAACTATAAGATAATAAATTTGTGTTGTTTTAAGCCAACAAGTATGTGGTGAGTTGTTATGGCAGCAGCAGAACACCGATACTAGAGGCAAAGATTCTTAAAAGCCAACTATCTGCCAAAACAGTGAAATTCTCACATATTATTGCAAAAGCATCATTGGTAAAACTGACACTATGCCCTGTACTAGGATCCTGAGCAAAAACCTCAGAACACATGCCCAGGTTCCTGTTATCAAAGGCAGGCAGGCCCTTCCCCTTTATGTATATTATCAGACATTCTTTTGTGTAGTGAAGGAATTAGCTGTAAACATATGTTTTAGGATGTAGACGGTGTCATGGACACAGGGATAGAAGCAAAGAAGAGAGACACAATGAAAGGTAGGGATGTTAGGATTATAAGCCTGTGTACCACTCATTGCACACCCTTCTATTTTGGACAAGCCAAGCCAGATGTAAAATATTTGAATTTCTATATCACATGTCCTAAGCATCTACTGAACAGCTTCTGCTTTATTTGCATTCAGGTACCATATCAACCATTTTTATTCTACCACATAGTACGCAAGAACTGTCCCTATCTCCAATAGTTCCAGAATTGGCTGAATTCCAATAACCTATCCTAATTCCTTGGCTACTGTTATTTCAGGAATGGGCAAGAAATTCAGGCCTAAGCTAATCAGTATATTACATTCTCCTGGCAATAGAGTTAGTCCAAATCATGGGACCTATGCTGATCCAATGAGAATGCCCCAAGGGATATAGACTTTTCTTCCTATGGTTGTTGTTGTCTAGCCCTTGAACCTGCAGCCTTTCCTTCTATTATGGACAAAGCCATATGAGGACAAAGCCACACAAGCCATAGGTCAGAGCTCCAGGTCAGAGCTGGAGACCTAGTGTAAAATGAGATCCATTTGTGGTCAGTCCTACCTCTGCACCATTCAATTACATGAGCCAGTAAACTTCCCTTTCTTACTTAAGCCATTTAGGCCAAATGTTCTTTTATTTTCAATGAAATATTTCTGCCTTGTAGGCTACCATACTATAGTGCACCTAAAAGGCCACACTTCCTGGAGAGACCGCAGAGGATACAATGATTGCACAGTGAGGAGAGACTGGCATTAGAAACAAGACCATACAGCTGGTACCTGATGTGTTCCTTCAGGTTGAATACATAAAAATATATATTTATTTATTTATGCATACATTTGCATATTATCAATATGATTATTTATCAACTTATATATAGCATACTCAGAATATAACCAGTTACTTCAAACTAGGGTGTTTTATTGTCTTAGTAAAATTTTGATTTTAATAGTCCTCTTTGATTTACTAGTCACCAGAATTGAGTGGATCCCACTGATATTAGCAGCACAGAACATGGTGGTCAGGAGAGATCTGGGAAGCAGCCTTCCTCCTATGTCAGTTTGGCTCTGCAGCACATACAGGGGAGCTAAGCAAGCTCCATGAAGACAGAATTCTCAAAGAAATGCTGCTCACCTATGTCATATGTCCTGAGCACCATAATTATAGACACTAGAATCAAGGAAGGGCCTTAAAGCAAAGGCACTTCTCTCTAGGAGTAGGATTCTAAAATAAGCTTAACAGGTAAAAACTGCATATAACAAAAACTATACTTGAAAAACCTCTTAAATTGCTCATAAAGCACAGTATATACATTGTTGTGTATATTTAACTCAATGAAATAACGTGTATATGTAAATGTATAATGTATTTAATAATATATATAAGGCATATGTTTCAAAATATCATTTTACAGGATTTCTTTATCTTACCAAACACAACTGAATTAGAGTAAGTCCAATGGAGCCCCACCATATATTCATATGTATATACATTCTTTCACATAGAATGCATAGTAGTTAGGTGGCTAACTGAAAAGCTATAAGTATACAGACAGATGTGGATATAGCAGTCATCCTTGACTTTACCCTCTGTCTTACAACCTACATGTAAGTGTCAGAAACTTCTTTCAGTTTTACCTTCCATTTCACCACCTCCATGGCTGGTTTAAGCCACCATCATCATTCACCTGATTCATCATAATAGTTTACTTAGGGGTCTCCCTGTTTCACTCTTGACTCCCTCAGTATATTCTCAACACAGCAGCCAGTGACCCTGGTAAATGTAAATGAGACCACTTCACTGCTCTGCTCAACGTGGTCCAGTTGTTCCCACCTCAGAGTCAAGAACAAATACCCTTACGAAGACCTATAGGACCTGGCTTGACCCAGTGTCCCATTTCCTCTGTCACTCCACCTACTTTGTGTCTCCGTGGCTTACTCTCCTGTAGCCACTCCAACCTCTACCAGGCACATTTTCAATATCAGGGCCTTACACTTGCTTTTTTTCCTGCCTAGAATGCTCATCTCTGAACTGTCCATGTGACTTATTCCGTTATTTCTTCAGGCCTTTAGTCACATGTTGCCTTCTTATAGATTCCTTCCCTAAATTCTCAGCCCACCCTGACCCCTCTCCTTAGCACTCACCACTACCAAACATAACATATATTTTACTAATTCACCTTGTTTATTGTCTATCTGTTCCTCTAACATATAAAGCTCGTAAATGCATGGATTATGAATCTTTTTGTTTGTTGTAATACCCCCAGTACTTAAATAATGCCAGGATTGTTAAATATATCTTGAATGTATGAATAAATAAGTGCACATAGATGAGCTCCATTAATTTGAGTCTATGTAAAGATGAGAAAGGGTTAATTGGTAATGATCAAGCCTATCCTATATGTTGTTACCCAGACACAGTTTGTGGAGAGACATAAGTTATATAATTTATTGAATCAAATAAAATTTATTGAATCAAATTTATTGAATCAAATCAAATATAAAAGTACACAGGAATTCTTATTCTAATTACTCTTAACCAGCAATAAACCTCAACCAATTTGACTGTTGTGGACAGAGCCCATGACAGATTTTACATTTCCTGTGCAAGGAATTTATGCCCTGTATAATCTCTTCTCCTTGAGAGTAAGGCTTATGACCTGTTTCTAACCAAGGGAGTATGGAAAAGGTTATGGGATGTCACTACTTCAATTAGGTTACCTTATATAGCAAAGATCAAAGTGTTGGTCAGTGTAATTAAAATCCCAAAGAGGCTGATTTTGAGTTCCTCAAATGGGAAATTATCTGGATGGGTCTGACTTAATCAGGTAAGTGTCCTTTCAAGAAAGCTGGGTCCTTCCTCAGGTGAGATTCTTCGAGCTGGCTTGAGGAAGTAAATAGCCATGTTGAGGAAGTCCAAGCATCTGGGATGTGTAAGCATCCTCCAGGATGTTTAGGAGTAGGAGAAGCAGAAACTATGCTAGAGCTCTGGCAGGCCTGGGTCCATAGTCTGAATACTTGGCCATTATAATACATATCATCTCAATAGTTAGGGTACAGGATTTTTCTGGCCAAGGATGCCAGAAACTCCCTTGAAACCAAGAACCAGGGATCTTTGGTCTTTGCTGCTTCCTTCTTCTAGGTGGGTTAGGAAGGGGATAAGTGTTGGCTACTTATCTTGGTCTAGATTAATTTTTTCTCTTTCACTCACTGAAGCTTTGACAATTACTGGGCTATCAATAGGTGTCTAACTGAAAAGCCAGCTTTTTCAGTGAAAACATCTTCATTTCCCTAAGTTATAACATAATGAATTTTCTTTTACTCTGATGTTTCATTGGAAATATAACATTAAAAAAAATATCAACAATCTATTCTTACTGAAGCTTTCCTGGAACAGACTTTTAATGGCAACATGATATCTCCTCTGTTTTTTGCTTTATTGTCTTGTTTCCTGCATTTTAGCTTTAGCCACAGGAGGAAACTTTAAACAGCTTGGATTTTGTAGTAAACATCTGACAATATGTGCAAAACAGAAGGGTCTGGTACTCTGGTAATGACTTCTAACCTAGAGATAGGAAGAAAATGTTAGAAGTATTATGCATTTAAAGTTGGTTAACATTAGGTTAATGGCAGATAACACATTCATTACATTGTACTACAGTAAATACTTTTTGTCTCAGAAATTAGGTAATTGTGCATGTCAATTTTTATTTTTTAAACACATTTTCCTTCTTGGAATTTAATAAGGATTTTTGAAACATGCATAACCTCATCACATGTGATAATTGACTAAAATAAACTAAAGCCAACAAGAGAACATCACATTCAGTGAAAACAATTCAAAACACAGCTTACTTTTGAAGAAAACTTGTAGAAACATCTATGGAATGACTAATCTCATTATAACTCTGGATAATTTGTTCAACCTCTCCTAGTTTTGTTTTTTCTATAAAATGGAGGCAATAACAAAGATTAGATAGGCTTATTTTTTTGCAAATATTAAGCACAGTAGATGACAAAGTAGGAGCTTTATTGAACTTCCCTTCCTCCCTCCTTCCTTCCTTCTATGGTCTCTCTTTCCCCCTTTTTTCTTCTTTTATTCCTCTCTGTGCTTTCAAGAAGTCTTCAGGGAACACTCAGAGAAAGTAGAAGAAAAAAACAGGAGAAGAGAGTGAAATGAGTCTGCTTTTGATAAGACTGGAATTACACTGGGAAATGGACTTCTTAAATGGCGATGCCCCTTAGCTATTTCAGCACCAGGAGGAAGAGTGACAAATCTTACTGAGGAAGCATCATAATGCTCAGGATTCTGTGCACTGGTGGGTTTATTCTCAGCTTTGACTCCCAATAGGAAGTAATTCTCCTTGGCAAGAAGATTAAAGCCTCCTTCCTCTAACTATAGCAGCTATACTGATATTGCTAAAATGCCAGAAAGAAAAAAAAAGACTGAAACAACATAGGTGGCTAAGATTAATGAGGTAGAGTACTGGTCCCTAAAGCCATTTTTGTTAACAAGTAAAGCAGGTAATCAGCATTAAGTAGTACATACTGGAAGAAAGCAAATCCTTCCAGAGAAATAATTTAGTGTAGATTCAGATTCCAAAGACTACTTTGAACAAATGCATAATCAAAATCATGGACTTTCTGCAACCAGTAATAGCTAAAGGAAAGTGGGCATCACAGCAAAAGACAGAGCATACAAGATAAATCCTGGACTAGAATTATTCCCTTAGCCCCTGCGTTAGTTTACTTTTGCTGTGTAACAAATCACCACAGATTAGTTGCCTAAAACAACACACATTTATTATCTTGAAGTTTCTCTGGGGTCTGGGCACAGCCCAGGTGGGTCTTCTGCTCAATCTTAGAAGGCTCGAATCAAGGTATCAGTCAGGCTGCATTATCATGTGGAGGCTTGATGGAGGAAAGATCTGCTTTCATTTACATTGTTGGCAGAGTTCAAAATAAACATTAAAAAAATTTTACAAAAAGAATTACCTCTTACACATCACTTCTTACAGGAAATATCCTGTAATTCCCCAGGATAACACAGATGCTATCCTAGGTGAGAGCAAAATATCTGGTGAAATGTTCAACTATAAGCAATTCTATTGTTTTATAATCATGTGTGGTGTAGATTATGCTACAGTAACAAAATAAATTCAAATTCCAGTAGCTTAATACAACAAGGTTCCTTTTTCACAATTCAAGTCACAATCCAATAAAAGTTGGGTTAATCTCTTAGGAAGCTCATTTCCAGGTAGTGACTCAGAGATCCAGGTCCCTCCTATCATGTAAGTTCACCACATGACATGTACAAGAACTGTAAAGAGAGAGCTATATTTTAAGCCCAGGTCTAGAAATCACTTCTGTCAATGTTCCATTGACAAGAACTAGCCATATGGTCCCAACTCAACAGAATAAAAGGAATTGAGATTTGTAGTTTTCCTGAGTTTCCAGGCAATGGAAATGGAACTGCTGAATATCTAGCAAGTCTCTGCCACAGTGGCTGTTTTGCTCACTTCACTCTGAACAGCTTGGACAAGACTTTCTTATCAGTTCCACCAACATACCACCAATAATAATTGTGGGCACCAAAAAATATTAAATAAATTAATGAAAAAGTACCCCTATTTGTATTCGTGCCTTTATGTTTTGGGCACTTCCTTACTAAAATGTTAGAGAATTAGTTTGTTATAATAGAGGAGATTACTCCCTTCATATTATAGCTTTGTTAACTGTTCAACCTGCGACAATGGCTGCCTCCACCCCCTTAGTCTATGAAGCAAGGCTGGAGTAAGTTATCAAAGTCAAGTCACAAACAAAGAAACAATCATACCTTAGAGCAGAATGAAGCATGAGTAGTTTATGTGTGAACACAGGCTAGAAACAAAGAGTGAAGTATTTTTGATATCAGATGATAGGCAACAACATTATGATTGGATAAATAGAAGTGGTTGACTCTATGGAATCATTCTGATGTCCAAAAAAGAAAGAAATGAAAGGAAAGATACAGGACATTTATCAGGATGAGAACATAATCTGGTCAAAATAACTTCTCCTGGTCATGGTGGTTGATTTCTTAAGGTGGCACTCTGGTATGCCCCATTTAATTTCTAAATCAAAATGTAACCATATCTGACATAGTTTGACACAACCAGAAACCATCTTTGTTAAGCAGTATATTTTCTAGCCTGACTTATCATAAAAAAAGAGGACCTGAAGTATCCACTACTATGTATCTTCTATTTAAGTCCACTATTCCAGATTACTTATCTATGGGCCATGAGTCCAGTTCTGCATTGAAACAAAGCCTACATATAGTCTCTGTCCTCAAGTATGTTGTCAGCTCATCAGGGAGAAGAGCTATTGATGGTAGTAATAACTAGTAATAACTACTCCACTTGAGCCAAAATACATATAATTAACTCTGTGTATAAATCAAGGTGAATCCCTTAATTTTTTTTAACCCCAATGTCCTAATCAACAAAATGAGAACATTGAATCAGATGATTTCTAAACACCCTTCTCACTCCAAGGTTCTAGGATACTATGCTCTATAATTGATGAAAACTTTCAGAATCCTGTTTTGGCACAATAGGACTAAAAGAGCTTGTGTCTGGAATAAATGAGAAAATTTCTACTAAAGATACCGGAGTCTGTTTGATAGAGATGTCTGGTAGCTTATCTCTGACCTATTCTTAAAAGGTCAGAAACTTCTTGAAAAACAAAAAACCAAAAAAACAAAAAACACCCTTACCAGGACAGAATTTCTGCATTTACAGTTGTAAGTGATTCCCACAGGTGTGAGATTCAGTGGTTTGTGTTACTACTCTCACATCCTTTGAGAGATGATCCTATATACATGTTTGGCTTCCTCTTCCATTCTGAAAATGTTTATAAATATGAGTTTCCTTCATTCCTTTAAAAAAGGGAAAATGGTGTGTCTACCATAACCTTTGGAATCAAGCAGACCAGAATTTGAACCCCCAACCTGCTGCTTATTAGCTACATCACCTGGGGCAAATTATTTAACTCTCTGAGATTCAAGTTTAAAAATATGTATATAAATAATACAAATTTGACAGAATTTCTCTGAAATAATACATATGAGGTATATCTAAATAGTAGGCACTCAAAGAATGGCCATTGGGTTTGCTTGTTTGTCATTGTTTTAAGGGAAAGAATCCTGTCCTGAGGTTTGGAGATTAAATAAATTAACCAAGTCTGATTCCATACAGCTACCAAACGGCACAGACTTTGGAAGTATATCTACCTGATTCTTTTCATTTTTCTGTCACCCCTCACCCCTCACTGGCCCTTCTTTCCATGATTTTATTGGACAATATTCCTTATACTTTATTCTGATCAGAGTTTTGGAAAGATGCTAGGGGTAGTTTATTATAGAATATAGTCCTCCAAATTTTATTAGACTAAATGGTCATAATTTTCCCCAGATGATCTGGCTACCTGGGGCCTGGGGTCTTCTGATTTAGCAATTCAATTCTCTTTGCTTATGTAGAGAATAAATACTTTTAATAGTGAAGTTTTGTCACATTATCAATGACTTAATCACAATATTGCTTTAAAAATAGTAAATTATTTCAACCCAAATACATAATCTCTGTATTTTATAACATTCTGCATGTTTCCATTTTAAAGAATGCAATAATGGTCATTTAATAATGATTCTGTTTTATTAAAGTATAAATTATATGCAAACTTGCAGAAACAAATCTACTTTACGAAGAGGTCAATTTATAGAAAGATCAAGCCATAAATTCAGGACAAAATGATTTTTTAAATCTTTCTCAAAGTTAAAAACATTGATAGTGTAGCTTTTTATTTCCAGTAGTAAATAAATTTTCCAAATGCATAAGTTGAAGTAGAAGTCTCCCTGAACCTACTTCTCCTCTCTGTTCAGCTATTTGTATTCCTGACCCAGAGCAATACAACCTGACTGTCAATGAGAATAATTTCTACCAAGTTATTTTTAGTAAAGGAAACTGATTGCCAATTATAAGGAGTTTCTTAGTACTAAAAGCTTTACCAAAGACTGGAACCAAAATCTCGTTGACAGTGACAGAACATACATCTTAATGAAGCTTGCATTCACACTCTGCAAAGTCAAGGGTGTAGTTTACCATGGCCTATGCTTTGTCCCTGCCTCCTTTCCTCTCAGGGTATGGGGAACAAGTTCACCAAATTAGAAAAAGCACAATGTCAAAATCAAAGACAACTGTATGTAAAATTTATGGATTTTTTCAAGGCCCTCTCCTCCTTAAGTGGTTAAGAATAATACTTAAAAGCTCCCCAGAAACTATAGTGTTAGGTACTGAAGGGACAACACAAAAAAATTAACTTTAAAAGCAACCTTTACCATCAAACATTTCACTGTGAATCTAAAGGAAAAGAAGACAATTGTGGGATGAAATAAACATCATTAATGCTTGAGGGTTTCCGGTTCCTTTCCAGCTTAACTAAATGGGCAACTCCTTCTCTGCTAAAGTTCTTACCTCTTCATTTTCTAAGAATAATCATATTTGCCAGGATGCTTCTTTTGGGTTTTGTGCTGCAATAATCATGCAGGAATGGGGGTGTGAGGGTATGAATACATAAGCTAAAGCTGAATAGGAATTCCTCAGGGAAGCTTAGGGGGGAAAGGGGGCAGGGACAGCTACGTATATGTAAGGAGAAATAATAAAAGAAAGATGAAACGATCACAACCAACACAGGGGAAATAAAAACAATGATAAGAGAATATTATGAGCAATTATGTGCCAATAAAACGGGCAATCTGGAAGAAATGGACAAATTCCTAGAAACATATACACTACCAAAACTGAAACAGGAAGATAGGAAGAAAGTGAACAGACCCATAACCAGTAAAGAAATCGAATTACTAATTAAAAATCTGCCAAAGAACAAGAGTCCAGGGCCAGATGGCTTTCCAGGGGAATTCTACCAAACATTTAAGGAAGAGTTAACACCTATTCTCTTGAAGTTGTTCTAAAAAATAGAAATGGAAGGAAAACTTCCAAATTCTTTCTATGAGGCCAGCATTACCTTGATTCCAAAACCAGACAGAGACCCCACTAAAAAGGAGTACTACAGACCAATTTCCCTGATGAACATGGATACAAGAAAAAAAAAAAAAAAAAAACCTCAACAAGATATTAGCCAACCAGATCCAACAATACGTTAAAAAATTATTCACCATAACCAAGTGGGATTTATACCTGGGATGCAGGACTGGTTTAATATTCCATAAAACAATTAACGTGATTCGTCACATCAATAAAAGAAAGGACAAGAACCATATGACCCTCTCAATAGATGCAGAGAAAGCATTTGACAAAATAAAGCATCCTTTCTTGATAAAAACCCTCAAGAAAGTAGGGGTAGAAGGAGCATACCTCGAGATCATAAAAGCCATATATGAATGACCCAATGCTAATATCATCCTCAATGGGGAAAAACTGACAGCTTTCCCCCTAAGGTCAGGAACAAGACAGGGATGTCTACTCTTGCCACTGTTATTCAACATACTATTGGAAGTCTTAGCTTCTGCAGACAACACAAAGAAATAAAAGGCATCCAAATTGGCCAGGAGGAGGTCAAACTTTCACTCTTCACAGATGATATGATACTCTATATGGAAAACCCAAAAGATTCCACCAAAAAACTGCTAGAACTGATTCATGAATTCAGCAAAGTTGCAGGATATAAAATCAATGCACAGAAATCAGTTGCATTCCTATACACCAACAATGAAGCAACAGAAAGAGAAATCAAGGAATCCATCCCGATCACAGTTGCACCAAAAACCATAAAACACCTAGGAACAAATCTAACCAAAGAGGTGAAAAATCTATACTCTGAAAACTATAGAAAGCTTATGAAAGAAATTGAAGAAGACACCAAAATATGGAAAAACATTCCATGCTCCTGGATAGGAAGAACAAATATTGTTAAAATGTTGATACTACCCAAAGCAATCTACATATTCAATGCAATCCCTATCAAAATAACACCAGCATTCTTCACAGAGCTAGAACAAATAATGCTAACATTTGTATGGAACCAGAAAAGACCCTGAATAGCCAAAGCAATCTTGAAAAAGAAAACCAAAGCAGGAAGCATCACAATCCTGGACTTCAAGCTATACTACAAAGCTGTAATCAAGACAGTATGGTACTGGCACAAGAACAGACACTCAGATCAATGGAATAGAATAGAGAACCCAGAAATGGACCCACAAATGTATGGCCAACTAATCTTTGACAAAGCAGGAAAGAATATCCAATGGAATAAAGACAGTCTCTTCAGCAAGTGGTGCTGGGAAAACTGGACAGCAACATGCAGAAGAATGAACCTGGACCACTTTCTTACAACCATACACAAAAATAAACTCAAAATGGATGAAAGACCTAAATGTAAGACAGAAAGGCATCAAAATCCTCAAGGAGAAAGCAGGCAAAAACCTCTTTGATCTTGGCTGCATCAACTTCTTACTCAACATGTCTCCAGAGGCAAGGGAAACAAAGGCAAAGCGAACTATTGGGACCTCATCAAAATAAAAAGCTTCTGCACAGCGAAGGAAACAATCAGCAAAACCAAAAGGCAACCGACAGAATGGGAGGAGATATTTGCAAACAACATATCAGATAAAGGGTTAGTGTACAAAATCTATAAAGAATTTAACAAAACTCAACACCCAAAAAACAAATACTCCAGTGAAGAAATGGGGAAAAAGACATGAATAGACACTTCTGCAAAGAAGACATCCAGATGGCCAACCAACACATGAAAAAATGCTCAACATCACTCATCATCAGGGAAATACAAACCAAAACCACAATGAGATACCACCTTACACCTGTCAGAATGGCTAACATTAACAACTCAGGCAACAACAGATGTTGGCGAGGATGAGGAGAAAGAGGATCTCTTTTGCATTGTTGGTGGGAATGCAAGCTGGTGCAGCCACTCTGGAAAACAGTACGGAGGTTCCTAAAAAAATTAAAAATAGAACTACCCTACGACCCAGCAATTGCACTGCTAGGTATTTATCCAAGGAATACAGGTGTGCTGTTTCAAAGGGACACATGCACCCCAATGTTTATAGCAGCACTATCAACAATAGCCAAAGTAAGGAAAGAGCCCAAATGTCCATCGATGGATGAATGGATAAAGAAGATGTGGTGTATATATATACAATGGAGTATTCCTTGGTAATCAGAAAGAATGAAAACTTGCCATTTGCAACTACGTGGATGGAACTGGAGGGTATTATGCTAAGTGAAATTAGTCAGTCAGAGAAAGACAAATACATGACTTCACTCATAGGAGGACTAAGAGACAAAACAGATGAACATAAGGGAAGGGAAACAAAAATAATATAAAAAACATATTTTTTATAGGGAGGGGGACAAAACAGAAGAGACTCATAAATATGGAGAACAAATAGAGGGTGGCTGGAGGGGTTGTGGGAGGAGGGATGGGCTAAATGAGTAAGGGGAACTAAGGAATCTACTCCTGAAATCATTGTCGCACTATCTGCTAACTAATTTGGATGTAAATTTAAAAAAAATAAAATTAAAAAAAAGATGAAATAGTTTTGAGAATAGTTTCTTAATGGAGATTGAAAAATTCAATTAGGAATCAAAGTTTCTTTGAAATATCTTCCTTAGTTGCCGAATTGTGCTTCTTGGATTACACTGCCACCCTGAGAATGAACTATGTGAATGTGGCCCTTTATAAGGTACCCAGAAAACTGGCTGAAGAAGTCTTTTAAGGTAATATGTAATGTAGTTTAATTTACTGGTCAGCATCTCTGTGATTAAACCTTTTGGTGTGCTGTATTTTTAGAGAAAGACATTGAAACAAGTTTATATAGGCAGGATGAATTGATATATGACACCCAGGCTATGTTCTGGGCTCCAGTGACATTGCATCTCTTTCCTTTGACACAGACAGTAGATCTGGTCTGCAGGTGTGAACATACTTAGAGCAACAGCACATCCAGGGCATCTTGATTTGTTTTTGTTTTTAATTTTGTATCTTTGTTTTAAAAAAAGGTACGAAAAGCGTTCATCGTGGGAAATTACACCTTTTTCAATTTTTGTACATTTATACTATGGTCTGATACTGACTTTCTTTTTGAATTATCTACAGGAGGGAGGTGGCAGCATAATCAGTTTTAAAGCTCTAATCTTCTAAGGGTTTTAATTTGGTCCTAATCTTTGTTCTCAGTTCAATGCCTCAAAAATGACTTCTCTGCATTAACTTACTTTAAATTTAGGCAATCAAATTTTAGAAATTCTAGAGAGATTGATAGTAAGGAGAGAGGCAACATGATGTTGTGGAAGAAACATTTAAATAGATTGAAAGAAAACATAGTTAGCAGATCGGATTCTACTACTTACCTTGCTCTGTGACCTTGTACAGTTTCCTAAAGTTCTCTGGGTCTCTTGTCTCATCTGCAAGCTGAAGGTGTTGAACTAAAACAGTGCTTTTTAAGCCTTTGTTCCAACCCTACATACCTCATACCTGCAACACTCCTACCGTAAACAATGGCTCATTAGGAGAACAATCCTTGTGGCAGGTAGAAGAGACACAAAGAGAAGAAGGGAAAAATCTCTGAGCTTCAAAATACTCCCTAAGTCATTTTAACTTTTCCTCCCCACAAACCCCAATGACAGTTCACTGCACCTGAGGACATCCAGAATCCCTTGTGACTCTGGTTTTCTATGACAGAGGCTTACCTTCTATCTTTGAATGCTTCTAATTGCTATTGAAAACATATGCACATATCATTTGAAGGGTAAGGAAATCTAGGTTTAGAGAGTCTTAGTCTCTCGCCCAGCGCCTAAAGGTAGGAGCCATGGTTGCTGATCCCATATTTCTAATCTTCCCACAGAATGAAGCTAAGCTTCTGACTGCAAGTAACAGCACGTAAGTTTACCCCACTGGCACTCAAGGCATCTTAGAAAGAAATAGCTGTCCTCTTTAATATCAACCCAGGGACTCTTTATTTCATTAGGTTAAATAAACAATGGCTGAATGAGTGCCATTACATGAGTGCTTTACATCTATAAACTCATTTAATACTCCCCCAAACCCTAAAATGAAGATACTATTATTTCCATTTTGCAGAGGAGATAACTGAGACATAAAGCTCAAAATTACACAGTTCAGAAATGCTGGAGGTGGTATATGAACTCAGGTATTTGGGTTCCAGGGCCCTTGGTCATAATCACTCTTCAAAGATCTTGAAGGTTTTATATTTCATTTATCATTCAGAATGTAGACATAGAATCATGAAATCAGGAGGCCAGTGGAAGAACATAAAAGAAATACAGCAAAGCATTATTAGAGAAGGTGATAAAGAAGAGAAGAGAAGGATTTGAGACAGAATTCTGGTGCTTCCCCTTACTAGCTGTGTGATCTCAATCAGGTTACTTGATATCTCTGTGCCTGAGTCTCCTTAAATATGACATGGCATTGAGAAGGATACCATTTCAAAGGATTTCTATAGTTGCCAGAATTAAAAGAGTTAAGTCCAGTGCCCCACACTGAGCATGGCACCTAACATTGCCCAAACAGAAACCAGGCATTCTTAAATGCCTTCTGTAGATGCTGCTGTCTCTGACCAAACAACTGTAGTGTGTGTAAAAATAAAGTGTTCAAGGTAAAACATTATGTTCAGCAACATGGATCACCCAATACAAGGCTATGTGCTGTAACCATGGAGATGGCTTTACATTTTATCTTTAGGAGATATAGTTTTCTAGAAGTCTTTCCATGAGGTCTACATCCTTGACTAGTGCTGACGGCAGCTCTCCTTTTGTTTATTCAATTAAATTCAACAGCTTTTCTTGAGCATCACCCTCCTCTCCTTCCTCCCAGCTCAAGCTCTCACTGTTCTAACTTGGATTTTTCTCAGCCTCTTCCTACCTCATTCCACTGCCTCCTTTCACTAAGCTCCATTGCAAAATCCACCTCAGCCTTCTACACTGCTACCAGGGATATATTTATGATAAGTAAAACCCAACCAGATCAGATCCTTACTTAAAATATTCCAGGAGCTCCTCACAGTTCCCAAAGTAAGCTCACATTTCTTAGTCTGCCACACAAAATCCTTCATGAACTATGCTTGGCTTTCCACTCTAGCCTCATCTTATGCCATTCTCCTTATCTCCAAGGTTTTGGCCATACTGCATTATGTGTCCTTCACCCCTTGCCCTCACGTGCTGCTTCACATCTCTATGTTTTGCACATACAGCTACATCTTTGCATGTAGTTCTTCCTGACACTCCCCAACACTTCACCAGGGCTCTTAAACTCAAGTATCTTCTTATCCATTAAGACCCAGCATCAGCACTGGGGACCCTAGGATTACTTTGTTGACTACCTTCCCAACCCTGTTGAATTTGCTTTCCTAAACATGCTTACAAATGTTTTGGTAAACAAGAAAAGTTTACCAGTTTTCTTTGCTTAGTAGCATAAAAATACAATGCTATGCCTCCTACCTTTTGGAGGAGCATGACGGGGGTTTCTTTATGAATTTATCCCCATGTGCTAACCTCAGCCATTACACTTGGTGCATTAACTTGCGACATATTTGAGGACAGAAACTGTGTTTTTAATTTCTGTATTTCTAGGCTATGTCTGGCACATAGTGGGCACTAAGTTCTCCTATGCTGAATAAATGCACAATGAATGAAACTCATTTGAAACAGGTAAGTTCACAAGAAAATTCATAAAGAAACCCCCACCATGCTCCTCCAAAAGGTAGGAAGCATAGCGTTGTATTTTTATGCTACTAAGCAAAGAAAACTGATAAACTTTTCTTGTTTATCAAAACATTTGTAAGCTTGCATCTGGCACATGTCAATGATTGCAATGGTAGAAAGGATGTTAGCCCCATTCACACACCAATATAAGAGACTATAAGTGACTCACAACCTGTCTCTGTCAGACCGTTATATCAGAAAAAAAAACAGGTGGAAAATTAGAATTTTTCTATGAAATTTGAATGTCAATATATTTCATTAAAAAATTAGATGTGAGGGGCACCTGGGTGGCTCAGGCGGTTAAGTCTCTGACTTCAGCTCAGGCCATGATCTCACAGTTTATGGGTTCCAGCCCCGTATCAGGCTCTGTGCTGACAGCTCAGAGCCTGGAGCCTGCTTGGGATTCCATGTCTCCCTCTCTCTCTCTGCTTCTCCCCTGCTCGTGCTCGCTCTTTCTCTATCAAAAATAAATAAATGTTAAAAATATTTAATCAGGTTTGAAGCAATAAATTTGGGGATTTATAAGTGTTAATAATTTTTATTACCTTCCCCCACCCTCATGTTTGAAGTTCTACACAATGCAGGGACAGATATCATGCCAATGGTAGCATATGTGCTGCTAAATCCAACATATGGGGAGAGGTGAAAGAGGAACTTTAAAAATGATCAATTTATCATTTTTAGAATTTTTGAAGATACGAGTCCTAGCACCTCATTTCTCAACCCTTATATAAAAAGCATGCCTACAAAGCTGTATCTGTACGTGTTAAGGGGACACATGAAGGATTAAACACAGTGGGGTGAATCATCTGATCAGGAGTCTAACTATTTTCAATTGTAAGGTCTTGTAGACAATTGCCAGAATGAAGTAGAATATATTAGGCTTGGGAGGGGTAGATGGAAGGGGGGTAGTGGATGGCTGGGGTCTGAGCATCATAAAACCAGACCACACAAGACTTGTTCCATGTTCTCATCAGCTTCACTGTCCAAATCCAACTGGGTTTACGAACAAGCTCCAAGTTCAGTCCCCTTCATGACCACATACTCCCAGAAACTACTGACCTCACTTTAGGACCCCTATTGCCACTGTCTTTGAAATCTGAGGCCTTGTTTGCTAATATACAAAATCTGTCAAGGATATTGCTACACACCATGTTAATTTAATTAAATGTTTTTAATGAAGCAGAAAATTAATCAAAAGTTGTCAGAAGAATATGTCAAAATCAGTCTTTACCAATGTCAACACACTGTTTCAGGAACCTTCCGCCACCGTTATCTGGCAGCTTCCCTTATGAAAATATTGAAACAATATTGACTGGAACAGAAACAGAAACCTTCATGAAAAGACAAAAAGGAAGCCCATTTTCTTTGTTTGTGAAAACAGCAGTCTGTGTAAGGTCTATTTCCTTTCAGGCTAATGGTGAAGAGTAAGCCATGGCATTTTAAAGAACTGAAGGATCTGGAAGGATTTCTAATAAATGTAAGTTGTGCTAGTTATCATCTTTTCTCCAGAGAGCCCTTCAGGATACCCACTCTTACTTTTCTCAGGAAGGGTAGGACCCATATTCCTGTGCCTCATCATGCCCCTATTTGTCAAATACAACTATTTCAATTTTGGTATTTGTTTGCCCCTCTTAATAAAGAGGGAACTGTCTAATCATTTATACAGCCCCCATTTCAGAATTAATTATACAGTATAATTATACAGTAAAATTCACCCTTTTATAGTATAGTTCTACACATTTTGACAAACATATAGTCATGTAAACACCACCACAAACAAGATATAAAATGGTTCTGTCCCACCAAAACATTTCCCCATGACCTTGTGCTATCAACCTCTGCACATAAAATATATAGCCTTTTGAGCCAGGCTTCTGTCACTGAGCTTAACACATTTGGGATACATTCATATTGCATGTGACTGTAATTCATTCCTATTTATTGCTTGGTATAGTTTCATTTGATGGATATACCACAATTTGTTCAACCATTCTCCAGCTGAGAGATATTTGGATTATTTCTAGTTTGAGACAATTACAAATAAAGAGGCTATAAACTTTTGTGTACAGGTATTTGTGCAAATGTAGTTTTTCACATCACTCAGATGAACCCCTAAGGGTGAGATCTCTGGACTGTAAAATACATGTAGGTTTAACTTTGTAAGAAACTGCTGAGCTATTTTCCAAAGTGGCTGTATTATTTTGCAATCCCACCACTAATGAATCCTTATCAGACTTGCCATTTTCAGCTTTCTCTTTAAAAATTTTATCCATCCTGATAGGTGAATAGTGGTATCTTATGATTTTAAGCTACATTTCCCTAATGACTATGGTGTTAAGCTTTTCAGATGTTTATTTTATATCTTTTATGGTGAAGTATCTGTTCAAATCTTTTATTATTTCTTCATTGGTTTATTTTCTTACTATTGATATATATTATTCAATATATTATTATTGTATTTATATTTATTATTATACTGAAAAGAAGTACCTTTATCAACAAATATGATATTTGTAAATATTTTTCCTTGCCTGTAGATTAAATCATTATCTTAAAATTGTTTTTATGAAAGCAGAAGTTCTTAATTTTAATGAAAGCTGATATACAAATATTTTCTTATATAGGTCACACTTTTGGTGTCTTGTCTAAGCAATTTTTGCTCAACCCAAGGCTCAAAATTTTTCTCCTATATTTCTTCTACAAGTTAAATAATTTTACATTTTATATTTTTTACATTTTTGTCTGAGATCCATTTTGAGTTAAATTTTGATATGGTGAGAAGTAGACAGCAAGTTCATTGCTTTTACATGTATATATTCAGAGGGTCCAGATCATTCATTCAAAAGAATATTCTTTATTATTGAATTGTCGTTTCACCTGTGATGAAAATCAACTGACCATATGTGCATGGGTCTATTTCTATAATCCTTATTCTGTTCCACTAATCAATATCTCTATCCTTTTACTAAAATCTATACCTTATAGACTATTGTAGCTTTATACTGTCATTAAATCAGGTAGTGTGAGTCTTCCAACTTTGTTCATTTTCAATATTAGTTTGGCTATTCTAGTTTCTTTGGATTTCTATATAAATTTTAGAATCAACTGATCAATTTCTAGTGTTTTCTGATTTTAAACATCAGATCTGGCATATAATTTGTGAGATGTGTACCTAAATATTTCATGGTTTGGGGTGCTATTGTTAAGTGGAACTAAATTTTAAATTTCTTTTTCCAACCTTCCATCACTGGTATACAATAATAAAACTGGCCTTGTATATTGACTTTATATCTTGTGACTTTGCTAAACTCATTTATTAGATCTCTAGAAAGCTTTCATATAAAATCTTTGGGGTTTTCTATGTAGATGATCAGGTCAAAAAAGAGACTGTCTCAATCTTCCTATCCAATCTCTAAATTTCCAGTACGGGGTAAGGATAGGAGCAGTGAGAGTACATATCCTTGATCATAAAGGAAAATCATTCAGTCTTTCAACATTACATACATTATTATCTGCAGTAATTTTGCAGATGTCCTAAATCAGGTTAAGGAAGCTCCTTTCTTTTCCTAGTTTGCCGAAAACATCTTTCATGAATGGATGTTGAATCATGTGTTAAATTATTTTTTTGCATTTCTTTAATGATTCTATGGCTTTTTTTGGCTGTTGTTGTTCTTTATCTTTTGGTATAAATTATATTGATTGATTTTTGAATACTAAACCAGTACTATATTCTTAAAGTAAACCAAACTCAGTAATTATGTGCTATCCTTTCTATTCATCATAGAATTAATCTTGTGAAGTTCTGTTAAGAATTTTTGCATGTGTCTGTGTTCATAGGAGATATTAGTTTTCTTTCCTTGTAATATTTATTGCCTGGTTTTGGTATCAGGGTAATGATGGCCTTGTAAAATGGTTTAGGAAGTATTCCTACTCTTAATTTTTTAAGAATACTTTAAATAGACTTTCTATTACTTGTTAATTAAACATTTAGTTCAATTCTCTCATGAAGCCATTTGAGCTTGAATTTTCTTCCTGAGAAAGTTCTAACAACAAACACAAACTGTTTACTAGATATAGGGATATCTGGGTTATCAAATTCTTCTTGAGTGAGCTTTGAGAGTTTGTGTCTTTCAAGGAATTTGTTCATTTCCTTTATCATATTAATTGAGTTAAAGTTAATAATAATCCCTAATTATCCCTTTAATGTCCATAGTATCTGTAGTAATGTCCCCACTCTCATTTCTGATATTGGTGATTTATAACGTCTCTTTTTGTTGAGCACTTTAGCTAGAGTCTATCAATTGTACTAATCTTTTCAAAGAAAGATATTTTCAGTTTCATTATTTTTTTCTCTATTTTTTTCATTTCTAATTAATTTATTTCTGCTCTCACCTTTGTTGTTTCTTTTTTCTACTTATTTTGGGTTTAATTTGCTCTTTATATTGTTGTATCATAATGTAGAAGTTTGGGTCACTGATTTGAGACTTTCTTTTCTCCTATAGGTATTTATATAAGTGTTGCTTTATCTGCATTTCATCTAAATGTTGAAATGTTGGTGCTTATTTCCATTCAGTATAAAATACTTTTCTAATGTTTGTTTATTTTGAGATAGTGTGTGCGCGGGGGTGGGGGTGGGGGAGCAAAGAGAGAAAGGGAGAGAGAGAATCCCAAGCAGGTGATGCGAGACTTGACCTTACAAGCATTAGTTCATGACCAGAGACAAATTCAAGAGTTGGATGCTTAACCGACTGAGCCATCCAGGTGCCCCTAAAATACTTTTAATTTTTCTTGTGAGTTATTTAAAATTGCATTATTTGGTTTTAAAATATTTGACAATTTTACAGATTTTTTTGTGCTATTGATTTTTAAATTCCATGTGATCACAGAACATACCTTATATGACTTTGGACACTTTAAAATGTATTCAGATTTGGTTTACCGCCCATAATATCATTCTATTTTGGTAAATGTTCCATGTATATGTGAAAATAATGCATATTGTTTTTGCTGGGTGTAACAGTTTATAAATGCCAATGTGATCAAGCTGTTGGTAGTGTTGATAAAGTCTTCTATATGCTTACTGATTTGCGGAAATCTATCAATTATTGAGAGAAGGGTATTGAAATCTCCACTATATTTGTGAATTTGATTACTTCTTCTTGTAGTTGTATCAGCTGTTGCTTCATGTATTTTGAATATCTATCAATAGGTGCAGCATGTTCAGCATAATTACGTCTTCAATATGTTTGGCATAGTTATATCCTCCTGATGAATTAATCTTTTTATGTTTATTAAACTAAAATTTTTATGTTTGTTCTATTTGCTTTAAAATCTACTTAGTTGAACATTAATATAATCACTCCAGCTTTCTTTTGATTAGCTTAGCATGGTATACATGTTTCTATCTTTATTCATTTAACCTATTTGTGTCTACATTTATGGTGTATTTGTCATAGGCAGTATATGGTTACTTCTCACATTTTATCCAACCTTAAAACTTTCTCTTTTATTTGGGGTGTCTAGTTCACTTAAATTGAATGTGATGTTATTATTGACATGATTGTATTTAATACTACAATCTCGATATTTGTTTTTTCTTTGTCCCATATATTCTTTGGGGTTTTTTTTCTCTTTTTCTGAATCCAATTGATTGCATGCTTTTTATTATTCCATGTTTCTTCTTTTTGGCATCTAAGCTATGGTTTGTAGTACTATTTTACTGTTTTTATTACAGAAATTTAACATACCACAATATGCCACCAATAATATTATGTTACTCCACAAATAGTATTAGAACCTTACAAACTATACTTCCATTTATCCTACAGTTTTTCTCATTTTATAAACATACCATACATTTTACTTTGACATTTGTTATAAATCCCACAATTGTAATGACTTTCCTTCAAATGGTCAATTTTCAGAGTGATTTAAAATATTAGCAGAAAATATTTTATATTTGTCCACAATTCGCCATTCCTGTTGCTCCTCATTACATTTTATAGATCCATATATGCACTGTTATTACTTCCCTTCTGCCAAAAATATTTTCTTAACAATGTCTTATAATAAAGGACAGTTGGTGATGAATTCTTTTATTTTTTGTATTTCTGAAAAAGCCTTTATTTTCCCTTCTTTTTTAAGACGTACTTTCACTGGATACGAATTCTAGGTTAATAGTTTTTTCTTTCAGCACTTAAAGATTTTTTTTCCACTGCCTTAATACCTATATTGTTTCCAATGAAAAATCTGCCACTTTCTTATAGTTGTTCTCCTGCATATACTGTCCCCCACCACCCCGCCATGGATGCTTTAAGATTTTCTCTTTATCATTGATTTTAAGTAATCTGATTGAAAAGTGCCTTGGTGTTGTATCACTTGATGTCCATTAAGATTCTTAGATCCATGAATTTATACTTTTCATATTTAGAAATATTTAGGGCTTTTAAAATATTCTCTCTGCTTCTCCTTCTTTTCTCTTTCCTCTCCGTTGGGGACTCAAATTTATATATATTAGGCTGCTTGAAATTTTCCCTCAGCTCATCAAATGCTATGTTAATTTCTTTAATCTTTCTTCTCTCAGTGTTTCATTTTATTTTTTTATTTGAGAGAGAGCTGGAGGGGAGAGGGGCAGAGGGAGAGACAGCGAGAATCTCCAGCAGTCTCCACACTCAGCACAGAGCCCAATGCAGGACTCGATCTCATGACCCCGGGATCATGACCTGAGCCAAAATCAGGAGCTGGACACCCAACCAAATGAGCTACCCAGGCACCCGTCTCACTGTTCTATTTTAAACAGTTTCTGTTACTATGGCTTTAGGCTCACTAAACATTTATTCTGTAGTTTCTAGTCTTTTGTTAATTCCATCCAGCATATTTTTCACCTCAGAAATCACTTGCCATGTCTAGAAGTTTTATTTGTCTCTTTTTAATAGTTTCTATGTTGTTCTTTAGCATGCCCAGAAATTTTTTCTACGTTCTTGAACATAAGGACATAGTTATAACTGTTTTAATATCCTTGTTCACTAATCTCATCACACATATAATTTGGAGGTTGGTTTTGGTTTATTAATTATTTTATTCATTATGGTTTGTATTTCTTACTCCTTTACATGCCACATAATTTTTTTATTAGATGCCAGACTCTGTTAATTTTGCATTGTTGGGTGATGGACATTCTGTTATCTTTTTTTTTTTTTTAATTCTTAAGGGTTCTTTTGAGACAAAGTGAAGTTACACTGAAATTATTTGATCCTTTCAAGCCTTGTTTTAAACTGTATTTAGCAACACTAGAGAAGTCTTTAATATAGGGCTCATTTCGCCACAGCTAATCTACCCCATCACTTTCAGTATCCAAATGTCTCGGAGCTGTCCAGTATTCTTGGGTGCTGAGATGTTTCCTCCTTTAGTCATAAAAAGGCTTGTGGGATAGAACTTGAAACACAACCACAGAACATATTAAATTTACACAGAGGACAAGGCATTAACAGTAAGGTCCTTAAACCAAAGCAAGGATCTTATTCCTGAGATGACCTGAAGTCACCTGTTCCACAAGTTGTGGTTTTGGAACGCATTAAAAAAATCCAGCTGCTTCTGGAACTTCCTGCAACACACTCCCGAGTATACCCTATCCCTGGTTCACTAGCTTAAGAATTTTAGGGGACTTGGCTGTATCAAGTTCAAGTTTCTAAATCTCCATTACTTCCCTACCTTCCTGTTGTCTTTTCATGCTTTTACCTCCTCTTGTACAGGCTCTGTAATACCAAAAGGCTCACATTTCTTTCCAAATGGAGTTTGATGGCCTCCCAGATAGAGACACAAAAGGTCCTGCTGCTCTCTACAGGGCTAAGACGGGATGGAACCTGGGGAAATGCCCATTTATTGTCCTAAGAACTAGAAGGTAAAAGTGTTTTCACTTCCACATAAGTCAAAACAGAAGTAAAGGGTAGTTTGTAGATATGGTACATCTAAAATATATCAGATACATATTCCAAAGGGACAATCTTCTCTGAGTAACCCAGAAAAGTTAACAACTTGCCCTATTTCATACAATTGGTACACAGAAAAGCTGGGATTGAACCCCTGCCTACCTGACTCCTCTCCTGTCCTATGTGGGCATCCATTCTTGATTACTCCACACCAAAATTCATGTAAAAATATTCACCACAAACTTTTGAAGTTGACAGATTCTGTTGTTTTGCAGTCCACCATTTTTTTTTTTGATGCATATAATTTGGAGGACTTATATTCTCATATAAATGGTTATTCTTATAAAATAGATTCTTCACCATATACAGACTCAGGAATTAAGCCTGACATACAATAGGTATGTCACTTCACTTGATTCTCATAAAAATGCTATCAAGTGGTTACAGTTTTTTTTTAATGTTTATTTTGACAGAGAGAGAGTGAGTGAGTGAGAGAGAGAGAGAGAGAACAGGAATGGAGGAGGGGCAGAGAGAGAGGGAGACACAGAATCCAAAGCAGGCTCCAGGCTCCGAGCTGCCAGCACAGAGCCCGACACGGGGCTCAAACCCATGAACCGTGAGATCATGACCTGAGCTGAAGTCGAACGCCCAACTGACTGAGCCATCCAGGCACCCTGGTTACAGTTGTTTTTATTCCTATTTTACATCTGAGGAAACTGAGGCTTAGAGAAGATTAAGCAACATGCCAAAGATCACGCAGCCAATAATTAATAGATCTAGGAAGCAAAAACAGATCAGAAAGACTGCAAAGATCCTAATCACTATGTTAAACCGCCTCATACACGAAAATGTATGTTCAAATGTCAAGAAAATCTTTCTTCAGATGACTTTACAGGAAACTTTCATATAACAAAACTCGCATTGACAGCAACCAGGACAATAACAGTCTCTTACATTAGGATTACACTTTCCTGTTCACAAAGCATTTCCATGTATTGTTTTGTGTCCTCATAACTTGAGGACCCACTGAGCTCCTGAAATTTTCTACGATTTGACTTGTCCTTTCGGGTAGAGAGAAACACACAGAGAGAGAATGTTATTACAACTTGATTCTTAAACCAAATGAGCATGAAGAGTGGGTTCCAATATAGGATTCTGGTGGCCCAGAGAAATCTTTCTCTAAAAGAGAAAATAAAACTAATGGCATCAGGAGTATTGCAGTAAATAGCAAATTAAGGTTTTCATTCTGCTTGGTCTTTATTTTTCTTTAAGATGGTGAGAAATGTGGGGCACCTGGGTGGCTCAGTCGGTTGAGCGTCCGACTTCAGCTCAGGTAATAATCTCACAGTCCGTGGGTTCGAGCCCCGCGTCGGGCTCTGTGCTGACAGCTCAGAGCCTGGAGCCTGCTTCAGATTCTGCGTCTCCCTCTCTCTCTGACCCTCCCCAGTTCATGCTCTGTCTCTCTCTGTCTCAAAAATAAATAAACATAAAAATAAATAAATAAATAAATTTTTTAAAAAGATGGTGAGAAATGTAATTTAAGTTGCTCACTTTCACACATCCTAATTGATAGACCTCTTCCTTATGTTTTGTTCCTAAGAATTAATGTTTGTATTTAATATCATACTGTCATTATCTTGTTTCCTCTACACTGAAAGGAGTTGTCTGTTATTTGCAGGTGTGGAGGGCCAGCTGGAAACACAATTCCCTTCTCTCCTTCCCTCCTCCCCCTGATCACTGGTTATTACACATAATTACATGGCAGCATGTATTAGACTTTATTATAATGCATAACAGTGTGTTTTAAGTAAATTAGGAATTTGCATATCAATTCAGGAAAAAAACTAAAATGCCATTCAGGACCTTTTATTTACATCCGGAGGATTCCTAGATTTTAGGGAATTGCTTCTTTATCTCAGGTCAGTGTCTAAAATTTGAAAGCATAATGAAACCAGAGCGAAGGGGGAGGGGCCTATATCCTGTGCTGGGTTTTCTTCCTCTCTTTCCTCCTCCCTGTCTTAGTAACCAGCTAGGCAAATGGTTACTTAGTAACCAGGCAAGTCAGGTGTTGGCGACCTAGGGCACACAACATTTTCCTTATCAGGTTTCAGCCCTTTATAGCCAGCAAGTAGCTAGCTGGTGGTTTTAGTACTTCTACAGCGAAAAGAAATCAGGGCCATCCAAAGCAGACACAACCATGTTCCCTGGGGTGTCAAGAAATAATAAGTCACAATGAGCCCCACAATTACCCTATCCTGGCCCTGCCTGTCACTTTTTGTGCTGCACCCCTTATCTTTCTTGAGCCTGAATGGAGTTGGCCCTGGTAAAGAATTGCTCTGGGACTTCTAGACCATGGACAAGGGCACTGGGGGGGGGGGGGTTCATCTGTAAGCAGAGAGGGGAGAAGGAATCTTGTTTCCTCCTGAATTGCTCAGGCTTAACTACGTGGGTGTTAAATCATTCCTGATGGAGATGTATGTCCCTCAGCTCATTAACATAATTTGTAAAAGTATATTTTTGCCTTTGGAGAGTACTGGAGGCTATCAGAGGGTGTCATTTTCCACACGAAAGTTCATCACAGGTTTCATTATACAAAGGCTTTGTTTCTGCTCCATGGTATTGTGTGTTCATTTACGTATTCAGAAATTCAAGGACCAGAAAAGCTTCCTTTCATTAGGACTGTTTTTTTTTTTAATCTATACAATCTTTTTGAAAGTAAGATTTAAACTTTTGACTTTCATCCTGGAAAATAACAGTTATAATATACGAATAGATTTAGGGAGGATAAAAATAGAGAATAAAATAATCATGTAAGAATAGTGGGATTATGGAAGGATTTTTTTTCAATTAAATTGCTTTAGTACCAATAATAAATATATATTTCCTTGAATTTAAAAATACCACCTAATAGCCAAATGCTTTTACAATGGAAACATGTAGCTAAGCTGGTGTTAGTTATAAGGTCAATGATTTCTATTGTGTAGCCAAAATAGAAACTACTATTAGGTTGAATCACTAGGCATTGCCAGTATTCAACCCCTCTGACCTACAAAAATAGTTTCTTGGGTTCAACTTAAACCATCTACCTGGTCAATAACCTATTTGCTTTAACAACATAGAAAGGTAGTTTTATTCATTTTGTTTATTTGTTTGTACCTTTATTTTATTCCTTTTAGGACTTGAGAGGGGAAATGGCATTTAATAATTTTCTTCCCCTCTTAGGATTAAAAATTGCAAGAATTAGGAAGAAAATGCAAGTAATATTCTTTTGCTATTGTTGTTTTGGTTTACATTTTTCATATTAGTTCTCTTTAGAATCATGATTATCTTCAGAATTATTCCATCTGCTAAAAAACATATTAAGACACTTTAGAAAGGGATAGCTGCCCAGTGTCCTCAAGGGAGACACCTCGTGTGGCTTGTGGAGTCACCAACCAGCACAAAGCAATTCCCCTTGGAGGAGTTTTACCTGGTGCTGTATGACAGCTGCCCCCAAAGAACCACAGTCAAATGAAACTGAGTAGGAGACAGAAGACAGAGAGAATGGAACTATCCACATTATTATTCCCCAGGAAGATCAGCATTAATATGCCCAAGCATCTCAACATGCCATGGAGTTGGTCACATCATATATTTAGGGACACAAATTCCACTTCTGCCAGGTAATGGGCTTCTACAAAAGGTGATGGGCAAAACACAATGGTAATGGAAACAAACAAAACACACAAAAAAGACCTGTTGGGATGAGCACTGGGTGTTGTATGGAAACCAATTTGACAATAAATTTCATGTTAAAACACACACACACACACACACACACACACACACACACACACACAAAGAAGGACCTATTCTTTGGGATGAAAAGTTAACTTCCAATTTGAAAGAGAACAATTATGGTTCCCTTCAATCTCTAAGCATTTTAACTCCCACACAAGGTTCAATTCTATTAAGAGGAAGAAACATGAAAATTAAAAAATATTGATCAAGCCACTCTCTGCTAATGTAGTCATATATGTACATCTTTATTTCTATAAAAAATATATACCATGCAATTATATATGTGTGTATATAAACATACATACCTACCTTTGTTGTAAAACTTTGGTAATCAGATAAGGGAATAAGAATTGGAAGACTTCCGAGAGCGCCTATAACACAAACTCCTTATTTTGAGTGAGATACTGAAGCCAAATGTCATATGAAGCTGGAATTAGAGGCCAGGACTCAAGTACCCATCCCACCGAGGCACACCACAACTCTTACACCCAATAAAATCAACCAAACCTAAACTAAGTCAAATTCCCCATCTTCAGGAAAAGAATTACTTAAATCAAGCTGAAGAAAGTACTGTGGCAGAAATTACAAACTACCTTCTGATACCCATTTTTCCTATCTTTGTTAGTAACCAAAAAGTAAGTTTACAGCTGGGTACATTATCACAAAAACTATATGTGACTTATCTCTGGCAAATTAACTATCAAGAGGAAGGCTTAGTAAAACTTCTAGTAAGTCTCCTTAAAAGGGAGGATGTATACCTCTCATCTTCCTTTCCTCTTTCCTCTTGCCAGGAATGCTGATATATTGGCTGAAACCCTGATGGCCATTTTGGACCAAGACACAATCTGTTGTGAATAGCAGAGCAACAAGACAGAAGGAGCCTTGGTTCCCTACTAACCAGGGAGCACTAACAACCAGGTAGGGATGTAGCCCCACTGACATTTAATTATACTTTGAGAAAGAAACTTCTTTCTTACCTAAGCCCCTGCTATTTAGTGTCTTTCTGTTGTATGCAGCAAAGTCTAATCCTAATATAAATATACAAAGTATATATCTAGAATATTGTAATTAATGTGACTTAATAATGGGGAAAATATTGATTTAACCTGTGATTTTTTTTTTATCCTAAAGTGATTGAAACATTAATCAAACTTTATATTATGCTTCCATTCTCATTCCTACCTCCTGGGTATATTAAATGTCTAAAGTCCAACAAGGTACCAATAACTAGGACAAGCTCTTTGATGGGAGGCAGAGAGGCAAAAGTTCATTATTCTATTTTCTATATATTATTCAAATTCATCACAATTCCAGTTATGCAGTTTGACTATTTATTTGACAAATGTATGGAGGCAGAAGTAAAACAGATGTTTCGAACAATTTGTAGATTTAGGTATTGTGGAGCGGGGTGTGCTTGTGTACATATGCCAATAAATTCACACCATTCTCACTATCCTTTCCATATAGAAACCTAAGAAAAAATGGTTACACAACATTTATCAGAGAATACCATTCAAGGGAAAACAAACATCATACAATGCTCATCATAATCTGGTTTTACTGCTCACCCCTAATTTTCATGGTTGTCTAATCTAGTCCTTCTTATTTTTATGATCAACAGTTCTACTCTAAATATTTAGCTCAGAAACTAATGTCTCATATGAGAACAGGAATAAAAAAGCTAATAACAATATAAGTAATAATGATTTTACTTTTCCATTGTGCTTTCATACAAAAAGCTCCAAGTGTCTTATAAATTATATATACAGGGATCACTTAAACCTCATTCTAAAAGGCTGCTACTCTGAAGAGAAAATTCTCAGTAGTGTTGTTCAGCAGGAAAGAAGTCTGCTGTGTCCATGTGCAACTGTGGGAGGAGATTTAGAGAAGCAAAGTGTAATTCTCTACCCAGCGGCACTAAAAGCTTTGAACAATCCCTTTAAAAAATTGTCAAGGGAGCTTTTAATCACCAGAAGCAGTCAACTCTTTGTTTTGGGTCTTATCCAATCAACGTGGAAACCTCTGCCATAAAATAGCATGCCAAATCATCAGGGGTTATGAAGTCAGCTCGACTTCATTAGCAATAGTCTCCTTGCCAATGCCTATGTCAAGTAAGGAAAACAAAAAATCAGAAGGCAGGCAAAAAATGTTGCTCTTGAAGCTGATGACAACTAGACTGTGAAAGATGTACAACTAGCTGCATTTGTCTACTTTTGCTCCCTGCTTTCAGTTTTTCTGTCCAGAACCAAGATCTGAGAACTTACCCTCTACTGTAGCCACCTACCACAGAGGACAACAGCAAAGGATGGTCTTCTTACCCCTCTGTGAAATCTTATCAACTTTTGTAGACCATGACCTAGGTATTGCTGTCATCTCTGTGAAGCCTACTGATTGCACCTACAGCAGGATGATCATTCCTTTCTCTTAGCTGCTTCAGCTCATTTTTCATGCTGTTTATACAGCATGTGTAAGTCCTATAAGAGATGATTTTGAATTTTTCTCCTCTATAAAGGATTTGCTTTTTATGTACAGTGGTAGTACCTTAGCATATTTCAATCTCAAGGAAAAGGCCTGAACAAAGTAGGTGCTGAATGTTTTATTAATGACTGAATAGTCCAGTCCACTATCAACTCCAGTGTAGGCAATTACAAGAACCTCCTAACTGAGCTCCCTGTTACCATGCTCACCTTCCACTCCTGTTGTGAATGCAGCAGTCAGAAACAGCTTCAAAAACTGATTATTCCACCAGCACTTCCCCACTACATCTCTCTCTCCATCCACCTTCACCATCAGGCAGGATGTTGGTGCAAAGAAGTGTTAGGCATAGACTGTGCAAGTGTTTATATCTCACGCTAAATTGGAATTTATCTAATGAACAGGGAAATAACTAAAAACATGACCAGATCTGTGATGTAGAGAAACTTCTCTGATTAATCTGTGAGCAGAGCATATTCAGGGAAAGGAAAACTGGAATGGAAGGCATGGTTGCCAGGCAGCCACAGTGGTCAAAGACAGACATGATGAGGATCTGAGCTAAGTCAAAGGCAAAAGAAGTAAAAAGAGAAGTATGGATTCAGGAATTATAAATAATGTGGGTTCTATAACACCAGGGGACTTTTTTGTAGGAGTCAGCCAGAAAAGCAGTTGTTTAAGAGAAGAATCTGGGTTTGCAGAAAAGATAATAATTTTGGTCTGGGACAAATTGAGTTTGAGGTGTTGGGAGATACCTAGGTAAAAAAAAAAAATAATAATAAGCGGATAATTGTGGATTCAGACCTGGAACTCACAAAAGAGAGATAGGCTGGAGATGAAGATGGGGAAGCTGCTGGTTGTTATAGGGTTCACTCAAAGATGACCTTGTTGACAGCCCTACATAAAATGAAGATACCTGGGATAATGATTTGGGAATTGATCAGAACATTCTCCAGAGCAGAGTAACCTAAAATAAATGGCATCCTAACAGTTAAGAAAAATAGTATATGTTCAATAAACAACAGACATTGACTTAATTTCATATGAATTACAAAAACAGAAAACAAAACCATAGTTCATTAAAACCTGCTCATTGTCCACAATTTCCAACACTGGGTCATCAACTGAAGGTGCCCAAAGGAAGGTTCTCTGACCCTAGAGAAACAAATATAAAATTCTGGGATTCACTGAAATATATTACACACTAAGTTGTGACTGTGTTCCAGATAGGTGTTTGGCACCTACCCACACTATAAGGGAGATGAATTAGCTTATATATTATATTCTTTTTGTTTAAATGCATCCTATCACAAGTTTCACAAAGCATGCTAATACATTCTTTGCATCCACCTAAGTCCAATAGTGAGGTTTAGCTGTGTATGATATATGGCAGCACTGTGACTGAGTTTAACTATCTTACTGAAAGAAAATAGCACTGACCAGGAAACAAAGAGTGCACTACTGTGAAATTATAATAAGAACTTACTATGAATCAAGCACTATTCATTCACTCATTTGTCCCTTAAACAACCACAGGAGATATTAACATTATCCCCATTTTATACTCTCCCCCAAAAAACTAAAGCACAGAGAAGTTAGTAACTGTCAAGGTCACAGAGCTTATAACTGGTAAACGTGAGCTTGAAACACAAGCCATCTGGCTCTAGAACCTGCTCTTTAAATCACTCAGATTCCACACCTTCCACTCTCTAAAATTTCTCAAGGTCTTACTTTTGGGGAGACTGAAAAATTCAATCATTCCTCCCGTCAACAGAAAGTAGGAGCTAAAAAATTAAATGCTGACTTCATGCATTAATAAATAATGAATAGACATTCTATTATATCATCTATCACTCCAAAATTCCACTGCACTGACATTTTTCTGCTTTCTACTCAACCAGACCATCAACCTTATTCTGACTTCTTTTTGTAGACCATTCTGTTCTAAACACAATGGTTCATCATTTCAACACTGCCCTTACTAGCACTGTAGAGTGTCATCCCTCAAAATTCAACTGGATTAATAAATCCAGATTTCATAGTCCCTGTGTCCCTGCAGGAGAAACACACAGGGAGGCTTCATGGGTGGATGACACGTGCAGTTGCATAGGGGCCCATGCTTGTAGGGCCCCATGTTTGGTTTAATGCTCTGCTGTCACTGTCTTGAAATTCTTAATAATTTTTTGAAAAAGGTGCCTGCATTTTCATTTTGCACTGGGACCCACAAATTATACTGCCAGTGCTGAGGTCACATAAATTCATTCTAATTTCAAACCAGCCTTCTCTTGATTTATTTGAAAAATGGTTTATTTATTACAATTGGTAGCATTTTATAAGGAAAAAGAGAACAGCTGTGGCAATGTGTAGTCAGAGGAGTTAGGGAAGCCATCTTAAGAAGATAAGATTCCTGAGGCACCTGGGTGGCTCAGTCTGTTGAGTGTGTGACTTTGGCTTGGGTCATGATCTCACAGTTCATGAGTTCAAGCCCTGCATTGGGCTCCCTGCTGTCAGCACTGAGCCTGCTTCGGATCCTCTCCCCCCATCTCCCTCTGCCCTTCCCCAACTTGCACTGTCTCAAAAATAAATAAAACATTAAAAAAAACAAGAAGGTCAAATTCCCTCTGAGTTCTGAAGGATGAATGGATACTAAGGAGGCCTACCAACTGGGAGAAGCACATCCCAGGCAGAGCCCTGAGCGTGAAGCACCTGGTGGCCTAGTGGGAGTAAACAAAGGTCATTTAACACAGTGCAGACCAGAACAAGGTCAGGCTGCAGAGGAAGTCAGGCAGGATCATGAAGGAACTGTGCACCATGTTAAGAATTTTGACCTTCATCACACAGAGCAATGGGGTTCCACTGTACCATTTAAGTCAGGAGAGGGACAAGATCCGATTTTTATTTAACAAAGTCACAACAAGATCTCATGTCTTTAAACTTGAAGTTACCCCTCACCCTGCACTGATATTTACCAGATCATCAATTCCTTTTTTCATAGTTCTCCAGCTCCAAATGCTCCCTTTTTACACTTTGCAGATGACTTCATCTACTGTCTCTAAGAAAGCTAAGGTTTCCCAGCTTCATTATATCTTCGTATCCTCTGCTCCTATCACCACACAATCCTCATAACTTTAACATGGCTTTGTGTTTACTCGGGCTTTCTTCCTCCTCCCTTGTCTTAGTACAAGGTATATCCTTCATGCCTTTCTAGGCTAATGCTTCAACTACAGTCTTAATCTCACCCTCTTTTATCCCCAACTGGCCTCACATCCCACCTAGTAGAATAGGGTAATCAGATTCTCTTCTTTTTCCAGCATCTTAGATCTCAGACTAACAGTTCTCTCCCCTTAGCCTGTAGCTATAGCTCTATGCTTCCAGGAAAGGTGGGAAAAGCAGAAGAATATCCTTCTCTTCAGCTACCAGTCCCTCTTTTACTCTTCCCTTACTGACCAATTCCTTAAAATACTAAAGTTGCCATCTCTACTATAACTCTATGGATTGGATTTGTATCCTTCTTTTGCATAAAGCCTTTAAGACTCTTCTCTCCAAATGTGTACTAGTGTGAATGGTTTTTTGGAACCAAGTAAAGGCATCTTAAAATGCTATCTTAGTTTGAACTCACTGCCTCAGGCAATCCAGATCTTTTGGGATCCTTAATCTGATGGCCCACGTTTTCTTTTCCCTACAGCTGTGAGTGATCCGTGACTTGACAATGCATGCCTTCTATGTGATCATGGCTTTATGAGTGAACAGGAATGGGTAAAGGGTACATTTTATACTGATTTGGAATACACCTTATCTCATACATAGAAATATAATTGTAATTCTTTGCCTATTTTCAAATTCATTCTTTTGGACCGTTACATTTTGCACTGAATAAGCTACATTCAAATTTCTGCTTAATAAATGGATGGTTAAACTGTTACTATCATTTCTAGTGCCAGAAAAATTAGCAAAAATCTACTTAAATAAATTCTTAAAAAAAGAAATCCATGGATGTACATTTGAACAAGAAATATTTTTATGCCTAAAAATCTAACTAGAAACAAAAGCACAAGTGTCTTATGTCCTATCAGACAGTGCTCATTTTAGGCAACAATGGTTTTCCCAGCATGCCTCAGGGCATTATTACAGGTTCTCATGCTGCCTGGTCTCATCAAAGCTGTGAGTGTGACCAGGGTCGGCCAGTTTGTGTACAAAGGTTGCCCTAAGAGCCAAATGAGAAGGGGACTGAATGGGAGAGTATTGAGATTTCAATGCCTATTCAATCTTTTGCTTTTTGAAAATCCTACAGGCTTAAAACTAGGCGAAGAGAGGATCTAATAACCTTGCCTCATAATTAGGGTAATCTTTAACAGAGCATTGTATCTGATTTCAATAACTACATAGCAATTAGATGATTATTGGTGCCCGGTAAAAATATACTATTAAGCATTAAGGGAAAAAACACAGAGGAACAATAATCACACTGTATTTTACATGGAGCTGTAACCTGAAGCATAATAATTATCATGTGCTATAATCTCCAGAATATAAATAACAGTGTATAGACCATTTGAGAGAGGAAGAAAAATGAAAAAAAAAAAAAAAAAAAAAAACTCAACCGGGACCAACTAAGAAGCATATGTCAGCTTTATGAAAGCACGGTCAATTGGGGAGAAGGAAACAATAAAAATTATAATGACCTACACAATGTGATTCCTACCACCCAAGTCCATGGACACTATGTCTTGGATACATCCCTACTGCCACTGTCCTAGCTCAAGCCAGAAACATGTTTTGCTTAGACTGGTGCAGTACTCTTGTATTCTCCTAAGTAGTCTCCTTGCTTCCAACCTTTATCTGCTCCTGTGCACTCTCCACTCTGCCACCAGAATTTTCTTTCCAAAATATAACTCTGATCACATCACTTCCCAATGTAGAAATCCTCTACGGCTCCCCACTGTTGACAGAATAAAGTCCAGATTCTTTTTTTTTTTTTTTTTAATATATGAAATTTACTGTCAAATTGGTTTCCATACAACACCCAGTGCTCATCCCAAAAGGTGCCCTCCTCAATACCCATCACCCACCCTGCCCTCCCTCCCACCCCCCATCAACCCTCAGTTTGTTCTCAGTTTTTAACAGTCTCTTATGCTTTGGCTCTCTCCCACTCTAACCTCTTTTTTTTTTTTTTTTTTTTTTTTTCCCTTCCCCTCCCCCATGGGTTTCTGTTATGTTTCTCAGGATCCACATAAGAGTGAAACCATATGGTATCTGTCTTTCTCTGTATGGCTTATTTCACTTAGCATCACACTCTCCAGTTCCATCCATGTTGCTACAAAAGGCCATATTTCATTTTTTCTCATTGCCACGTAGTATTCCATTGTGTATATAAACCACAATTTCTTTATCCATTCATCAGTTGATGGACATTTAGGCTCTTTCCATAATTTGGCTATTGTTGAGAGTGCCGCTATAAACATTGGGGTACAGGTGCCCCTATGCATCAGTACTCCTGTATCCCTTGGATAAATTCCTAGCAGTGCTATTGCTGGGTCATAGGGTAGGTCTATTTTTAATTTTCTGAGGAACCTCCACACTGCTTTCCAGAGCAGCTGCACCAATTTGCATTCCCACCAACAGTGCAAGAGGGTTCCTGTTTCTCCACATCCTCTCCAGCATCTATAGTCTCCTGATTTCTTCATTTTGGCCACTCTGACTGGCGTGAGGTGGTATCTGAGTGTGGTTTTGATTTGTATTTCCCTGATAAGGAGCGACGTTGAACATCTTTTCATGTGCCTGTTGGCCATCCGGATGTCTTCTTTAGAGAAGTGTCTATTCATGTTTTCTGCCCATTTCTTCACTGGGTTATTTGTTTTTCGGGTGTGGAGTTTGATGAGCTCTTTATAGATTTTGGATACTAGCCCTTTGTCCGATGTGTCATTTGCAAATATCTTTTCCCATTCCGTTGGTTGCCTTTTAGTTTTGTTGGTTGTTTCCTTTGCTGTGCAGAAGCTTTTTATCTTCATAAGGTCCCAGTAATTCACTTTTGCTTTTAATTCCCTTGCCTTTGGGGATGTGCCGAGTAAGAGATTGCTACGGCTGAGGTCAGAGAGGTCTTTTCCTGCTTTCTCCTCTAAGGTTTTGATGGTTTCCTGTCTCACATTCAGGTCCTTTATCCATTTTGAGTTTATTTTTGTGAATGGTGTGAGAAAGTGGTCTAGTTTCAACCTTCTGCATGTTGCTGTCCAGTTCTCCCAGCACCATTTGTTGAAGAGACTTTTTTCCATTGGATGTTCTTTCCTGCTTTGTCAAAGATGAGTTGGCCATACGTTTGTGGGTCTAGTTCTGGGGTTTCTATTCTATTCCATTGGTCTATGTGTCTGTTTTTATGTCAATACCATGCTGTCTTGATGATGACAGCTTTGTAGTAGAGGCTAAAGTCTGGGATTGTGATGCCTCCTGCTTTGGTCTTCTTCTTCAAAATTACTTTGGCTATTCGGGGCCTTTTGTGGTTCCATATGAATTTTAGGATGGCTTGTTCTAGTTTCGAGAAGAATGCTGGTGCAATTTTGATTGGGATTGCATTGAATGTGTAGATAGCTTTGGGTAGTATTGACATTTTGACAATATTTATTCTTCCAATCCATGAGCAGGGAATGTCTTTCCATTTCTTTATATCTTCTTCAATTAACTGCATAAGCTTTCTATAGTTTTCAGCATACAGATCTTTTACATCTTTGGTTAGATTTATTCCTAGGTATTTTATGCTTCTTGGTGCAATTGTGAATGGGATCAGTTTCTTCATTTGTCTTTCTGTTGCTTCATTGTTAGTGTATAAGAATGCAACTGATTTCTGCACATTGATTTTGTATCCTGCAACTTTGCTGAATTCATGTATCAGTTCTAGCAGACTTCTGGTGGAGTCTATCGGATTTTCCATGTATAATATCATGTCATCTGCAAAAAGCAAAAGCTTGACTTCATCTTTGCCAATTTTGATGCCTTTGATTTCCTTTTGTTGTCTGATTGCTGATGCTAGAACTTCCAGCACTATATTAAACAACAGCGGTGACAGTGGGCATCCCTGTCGCGTTCCTGATCTCAGGGAAAAAGCTCTCAGTTTTTCCCCGTTGAGGATGATGTTAGCTGTGGGCTTTTCATAAATGGCCTTTATGATCTTTAAGTATGTTCCTTCTATCCCGACTTTCTCAAGGGTTTTTATTAAGAAAGGGTGCTGGATTTTGTCAAAGGCCTTTTCTGCATCGATTGACAGGATCATATGGTTCTTCTCTTTTTTTTTGTTAATGTGATGTATCACGTTGATCGATTTGCGAATGTTGAACCAGCCCTGCATCCCAGGAATGAATCCCACTTGATCATGGTGAATAATTCTTTTTATATGCTGTTGAATTCGATTTGCTAGTATCTTATTAAGAATTTTTGCATCCATATTCATCAGGGATATTGGCCTGTAGTTCTCTTTTTTTACTGGGTCTCTGTCTGGTTTAGGAATCAAAGTAATACTGGCTTCATAGAATGAGTCTGGAAGTTTTCCTTCCCTTTCTATTTCTTGGAATAGCTTGAGAAGGATAGGTATTATCTCTGCTTTAAATGTCTGGTAGAACTCCCCTGGGAAGCCATCTGGTCCTGGACTCTTATTTGTTGGGAGATTTTTGATAACCGATTCAATTTCTTCACTGGTTATGGGTCTATTCAAGCTTTCTATTTCCTCCTGATTGAGTTTTGGAAGAGTGTGGGTGTTTAGAAATTTGTCCATTTCTTCCAGGTTGTCCAATTTGCTGGCATATAATTTTTCATAGTATTCCCTGATAATTGTTTGTATCTCTGAGGGATTGGTTGTAATCATTCCATTTTCATTCATGATTTTATCTATTTGGGTCATCTCCCTTTTCTTTTTGAGAAGCCTGGCTAGAGGTTTGTCAATTTTGTTTATTTTTTCAAAAAACCAACTCTTGGTTTCGTTGATCTGCTCTACAGTTTTTTTAGATTCTATATTGTTTATTTCTGCTCTGATCTTTATGATTTCTCTTCTTCTGCTGGGTTTAGGCTGCCTTTGCTGTTCTGCTTCTATTTCCTTTAGGTGTGCTGTTAGATTTTGTATTTGGGATTTTTCTTGTTTCTTGAGATAGGCCTGGATTGCGATGTATTTTCCTCTCAGGACTGCCTTCGCTGCGTCCCAAAGCGTTTGGATTGTTGTATTTTCATTTTCGTTTGTTTCCATATATATTTTAATTTCTTCTCTAATTGCCTGGTTGACCCACTCATTCGTTAGTAGGGTGTTCTTTAACCTCCATGCTTTTGGAGGTTTTCCAGACTTTTTCCTGTGGTTGATTTCAAGCTTCATAGCATTGTGGTCTGAAAGTATGCATGGTATAATTTCAATTCTTGTAAACTTATGAAGGGCTGTTTTGTGACCCAGGATATGATCTATCTTGGAGAATGTTCCATGTGCACTCGAGAAGAAAGTATATTCTGTTGCTTTGGGATGCAGAGTTCTAAATATATCTGTCAAGTCCATCTGATCCAATGTATCATTCAGGGCCCTTGTTTCTTTATTGACTGTGTGTCTAGATGATCTATCCATTTCTGTAAGTGGGGTGTTAAAGTCCCCTGCAATGACCACATTCTTATCAATAAGGTTGCTTATGTTTATGAGTAATTGTTTTATATATCTGGGGGCTCGGGTATTTGGCGCATAGACATTTATAATTGTTAGCTCTTCCTGGTGGATAGACCCTGTGATTATTATATAATGCCCTTCTTCATCTCTTGTTACAGCCTGTAATTTAAAGTCTAGTTTATCTGATATAAGTATGGCTACTCCAGCTTTCTTTTGGCTTCCAGGAGCATGATAAATAGTTCTCCATCCCCTCACTCTCAATCTAAAGGTGTCCTCAGATCTAAAATGAGTCTCTTGTAGACAGCAAATAGATGGGTCTTGTTTTTTTATCCATTCTGATACCCTATGTCTTTTAGTTGGCGCATTTAATCCATTTACATTCAGTGTTATTATAGAAAGATATGGGTTTAGAGTCATTGTGATGTCTGTATGTTTTATGCTTGTAGTGATGTCTCTGGTACTTCGTCTCACAGGATCCCCCTTAGGATCTCTTGTAGGGCTGGTTTCGTGGTGACAAATTCCTTCAGTTTTTGTTTGTTTGGGAAGACCTTTATCTCTCCTTCTATTCTAAATGACAGACTTGCTGGATAAAGGATTCTCGGCTGCATATTTTTTCTGTTTAGCACACTGTAGATATCGTGCCAAGCCTTTCTGGCCTGTCAAGTTTCAAAGGAGAGATCAGTCACGAGTCTTATAGGTCTCCCTTTATATGTGAGGGCACGTTTATCCCTTGCTGCTTTCAGAATTTTCTCTTTATCCTTGTATTTTGCCAGTTTCACTATGATATGTCGTGCAGAAGATCGATTCAAGTTACGTCTGAAGGGAGTTCTCTGTGCCTCTTGGATTTCAATGCCTTTTTCCTTCCCCAGTTCAGGGAAGTTCTCAGCTATAATTTCTTCAAGTACCCCTTTAGCACCTTTCCCTCTCTCTTCCTCCTCTGGGATACCAATTATGTGTATATTATTTTTTTTTAGTGTATCACTTAGTTCTCTAATTTTCCCCTCATACTCCTGGATTTTTTTATCTCTCTTTCTTTCAGCTTCCTCTTTCTCCATAACTTTATCTTCTAGTTCACCTATTCTCTCCTCTGCCTCTTCAAGCCGAGCCATCGTGGTTTCCATTTTGTTTTGCATTTCGTTTAAAGCGTTTTTCAGCTCCTCGTGACTGTTCCTTAGTCCCTCGATCTTTGTGGCAAGAGATTCTCTGCTGTCCTGTATACTGTTTTCAAGCCCAGTGATTAATTTTATGACTATTATTCTAAATTCACTTTCTGTTATATTATTTAAATCCTTTTTGATCAGTTCATTAGCTGTTGTTATTTCCTGGAGATTCTTCTGAGGGGAATTCTTGCGTTTGGTCATTTTGGAGAGTCCCTGGCGTGGTGAGGACCTGCAGTGCACTTCCCCTGTGCTGTGGTGTATAACTGGAGTTAGTGGGCGGGGCCGCAGTCCGACCCGATGTCTGCCCCCAGCCCACCTCTGGGGCCACAGTCAGACTGGTGTGTGCCTTCTCTTCCCCTCTCCTAGGGGCGGGATTCACTGTGGGGTGGCGTGTCCCGTCTGGGCTACTTGCACACTGCCAGGCTTGTGTTGCTGGGGATCTGGCGTATTAGCTGGGGTGGGTAGGCAAGGTGCACGGGGGCTGGACGGGCAGGCTTAGCTCGCTTCTCCTTAGGTGATCCACTTCAGGAGGAGCCCTGTGGCAGTGGGAGGGAGTCAGATCCGCTGCCGGAGGTTTGGCTCCGCAGAAGCACAGAGTTGGGTGTTTGCGCGGGGCGAGCAAGTTCCCTGGCAGGAACTGGTTCCCTTTGGGATTTTGGCTGGGGGATGGGCGGGGGAGATGGCGCTGGCACCTTTGTTCCCCGCCAAGCTGAGCTCTGCCGTCCGGGGGCTCAGCAGCTCTCCCTCCCTTTGTCCTCCAGCCTTCCCGCTTTCCGAGCAGAGCTGTTAACTTATGACCTCCCAGACGCTAAGTCGCGCTTGCTGTCGGAACACAGTCCGTCCGGCCCCTCCGCTTTTGCCAGCCAGACTCGGGGGCTCTGCTTGGCCGGCGAGCCGCCCCTCTGCCCCGGCTCCCTCCCGCCAGTCCGTGGAGCGCGCACCGCCTCGCCGCCCTTCCTACCCTCTTCCGTGGGCCTCTAGTCTGCGCTTGACTCCGGAGACTCCCTTCTGCTGATCCTCTGGCGGTTTTCTGGGTTCTTTAGGCAGGTGTAGGTGGAATCTAAGTGATCGGCAGGACGCGCTGTGAGCCCCGCGTCCTCCTACGCTGCCATCTTCCGGAACCCCCAAGTCCAGATTCTTTAGCATAGCAATCAAAGCCCCTCAATAATAAACCATCACTAACCTTCCATTTCACCTCTAGGCAATCACCATCCTCTTCTAGCTTCTACCCTCCCATATGCTACATTCCAGCCATGGTAGATGGTCCACCAGGTTCTCCCACAGCCCTACTTTTGATAGATTCTCTTTGGACACTGGAGCCTAAGTGCATGAATCCAACCTCAGCTGTACCTCTTCTTAGTTGTGTAACCTGAGAGAAATTATTGCTTTGTGCCCAGTCCTCTCATCTGTAAAATGGCAATATAATTAAAGTGCCTAGCACATAGCATTTCTTAAAAGCTATTATACACACAGTGCTTAGAACACTGCCTGGTATACAGTATGAAGCATTTGTTTCTATTGTTTTTACTGACTCTTGCCATCCCTTCATTAGTGACTCTAGTCAAATGGCATTTTCTTAAGGGTCAGCTCTCTTCCTCTATCACTGTTAGGTATCATAGACCCTTCATTTTCTCTTCTCCCATAGCACCACAAAACTTGGATCATATAATCAAATGACATGAACCCTGGTTTTATTAAACACCTAATATGAGTTATGCAAATACTAACCACAGATAAATTACATAAATATAATTAGCACCATTATACAGATAAGGAGACTGAGAATCAAAGTTGTAAATGAACTTATTCAACCAGCAGGTAGAAGAATTAGAATTCAAATTCAGCCCAATACGACCCAAACCTATTATCTTTTATCCATACAATATGCCACCCAAATGCAAGACTCAAACTCTGCATGAAGGACAGGTGTTTATACAGCTGTTTCTTGCTCTGGACTATAATCTTCATCTCATTTATTTCTTTTCTATCACAGCAATTTGCCCAGTAGATTGCATGTGCTCAGTAAGTGTGTGTGTGACCTTTCAAAACTACACTCTAAGGGAGAAATGTTCAACAGAAATATAGTGTGAGCCACATGGGCAACTTTTAATTTTCTAGTAGCTATCTAAAAAAAAGATAAAAAGAAACAGGCAGGGCACCTGGATGGCTCAGTTAAGCATTCAACTCTCGGTATCAGATCAGGTCACGATCTCACTGTTTGTGGGATCCAGCCCAGTGTCAGGCTCCACACTGAAAGCATGGAGCCTGCTTAGGATTCTCTTTCCCCCCTCTCTCTCTGTCCTTCTCCATTCCCCAGTTCATTTGTTCATTCTCTCTCTCTGTCTCTCTCTCAAAAAAGAAACAAGTAAATTTATTTTTTTTAATGTTTATTTATTTGTTTTCAAGAGAGAGAGAGAGGCAGAAAGAGAGGGAGACAGAGAATCCTAAGCAGGCTCTGGGCTGTTAGTGCAGGGTCAGATGCAGGGCTTGAACTCACAAACCATGAGATCATGACCTTAGCCGAGATCAAAAGTTGGATGCCTAACCAACCAAGCCATCCAGGTGCGCCACAAGTAAATTTAATTTTAATGTTTTATTTAACTCAATGTACTTGCAATATAATCATTTTAACATGTTATTAAAAATGTTTAAAATGTTAATGAGATATTCTGACTTCTTTTTCAGACTAAGTCTTTAAAATCCAGTCTATCCTTTACACTTATGAGATACTCTAATTCAAAATGGCCACATTTCGAGTGCTCACTGGCCACCATGACTAGTGGCTACTATATTGTACAGTGCAGGTTAAAGGAACATGGACTGTAAACAGAAACTAAAAGGTATATCATCCATTCTGCTTTGTGGAAGTCAACTTAAACAGTCCAAATAGACAATACACACCCTCAATCTCAACCGAGTGCCTCCACTACATTCAGACAATGGCTCCACTCTCCATACTAGGCAATTGGGTCCTTCTGCAATCCTCTGAGATTCACACTTCTTTTCGTTCTTCACTGCCTTAGACAAAGTCCACACGAGACTACTGAACAAAGCTCCTTTTTTTTAATCCAAAGTAATCTTACTGGGTTAGCCTACATTATTAATGAGCTCCCATAGCCTTCCAGACACTTTGTGGATGGGGGAGGATTAAGAACACACCTACATATGTTTAACCTTTCTTGAGGTATTTTTGAAGTTCTGTCTTTGTTTGAACCAACGACCTATAGAACATCTCTACATACAAGATTTTTAAGTTACAAAATGCCATGTGTTTGACTTGACACATGGCACAATACCCAATGGTATACCTTGACTCATTGTTTGGCACTCAGTAGAGAGTTATGTGATGAAGAGTCTCGTGGAATTACCATGATTTAGAGTACAGTCCACATGTGGGAGATATGACTGAGGGCAGCCTTGGTCTTCAAAGTCTTCAAAGTTAAAATAGAAATGAACTATAAATAATCCCTCAACTAGAGAAAAGGATGAAGAAGAGCATTTCAGGCAGAATAACTAGGCCAAAACAAACAAACAAACAAAACCTCTCAAGGAGGAAATAATTTAATATATATTTACATAGCACTTAGTATGATCAAGGCACTATTCGACAGACTTATCAAAGGTTAACTCACTTAAGCTTTATGCCAACTGACTAAAGTTGACCATTTTTGCAGATGAAGAAAAGTGGTTAAATGACCTGAAAGCTTACTCTGTTAGAAACCAGTAGCACTGAGATTTGAACACAGAGCCTCCACTTCCAGGGTCCATGTTCTTAACCACTATGCTGTGCTGTCTCTTTGTGGCAATAATCTACTCTGATTATATTTTATGAATTATGTTTGATCTTAAGTCATTTTGATTCTTGATGGGCTACTGAAGTGTTTGGACTATCCTAAGGTAAAAAAAGATGCAGGTTAATTTTGATGTGATACACTAGGATCACCTCTTGAGTATTCTACAGCCTGAGAAAGCAGCTTGCATATTTGAACACTGTGTTTTCATAGTGATCCACTCACTTTACAAGAAATGTATAAGCAAGGTCTATCTATAAGTTCCCATCACAAGGAATATGTAGCTCTAGCTATAGGAACCATATAACAAGGAAATATATTTATTAAAATTTGGGGGACATTCTAGAGACAAATAGTAATACAGGCTTTTTCTTTTTTCTTTCAGAAATGTTTTGAGTTGTTATGTGGGTACAACCAAAGTGTTTGTTTTATTTCCTCTCAGTGACAACTTTGACAAAATCAAAACAGAGTAAGATAAAAATCACTATCCTCAAAAAACTTACATTTTGGTTCATTTCAATTCAATTTGACATATAATTATTTAGCATCTATTTACCAGGTTTTCAACAAATCTATTTTATAATTTTTAAATCCTCGACATTATAGAACTAAACTGAAATTGATTAACATTCCACTCTTATATGTCTTATCAACACACAGAAATAAAACTCATGAACTAAAAAACCCAAAACAAAACTAAAAACAGGGAAAAGCCTATCAAACTAAATCTGGATCCCAGCCTTAACAGCTGAACAGAGATTTTTAAATTTTTGGTAAATGATAAAGTTGTATAGAAATCGAATATTTACAAATTATTTAAAACCTGGAATCAATGACCAGAAATTATACAGTTGGATCATGGGCAAACAGCAAGAAAAGGTCATGAGTAAATCTACAAGCAAGATAAATAAAACACAATCCCTCCTTCAAGGAGCTTAAAATCTTCCAGATATGTAAACAAATGACTATTATATGCTAAGACAAATGCTGGACCAGAATTAGAAACAAATGTTATGCAAACACAAAAGAAGCCACAACTAATTCTAGTAGAGTGGAGGGAATGGGCATCTGTTGCTTTTCAATAATTTTTCAAAGAATTTTTAAGAAAACATTCAGCTAACTACAATAAAAGAAAGAATGAAATAAATGTATGAGTCCAACTGAGATAACTCTAAGGAAAAGGTGACTGATTTTGCCTGAGGAAGTAAGGAAAAGCTTCAATGAGGCGTGATGTTTGAGCTGAGATTTAAGGAGTACATACTTTTGTTTGTTTGTTTTTCTGCTTCTTTTTTTCTTCTTAAGTGACAGCATGGAGGGTCACTTAGAGCAGAGGAAGCATGCTCAAAAGATCAGAGATATAAAATATCAGAAAAAATAACTGAGCTCTGCATCTAGAGAGCTCTTATTAAGTCTTTGCTTGCAATAGAATTTGAGGGCCAATCAATGTATTTAATTCCAAAACAATTTACTGAGAACTTCTTAGGCACCACTACCTTGCAAAGTAATTGCGTTACAATGATCTGTAAGACAGGATTTCTCTTCCTGAAGAGTTCAAAGCTGGTAGGAGAAACAAACATATGAATAAATAGCTGTCCATCAGCAGAATGTCGCTATAATAAAGGTCTAGTATAAGGTACAGGTGACACCATTCAATTCTACCTAGAGATTAGGGAAGACTGGTTTAAAAGTATTATATTAGGGGCGCCTGGGTGGCGTAGTCGGTTAAGCGTCCGACTTCAGCCAGGTCACGATCTCGCAGTCCGTGAGTTCGAGCCCCGCGTCAGGCTCTGGGATGATGGCTCGGAGCCTGGAGCCTGTTTCCGATTCTGTGCCTCCCTCTCTCTTTGCCCCTCCCCGTTCATGCTCTGTCTCTCTCTGTCCCAAAAATAAATAAAAAACGTTGAAAAAAAAAATTAAAAAAAAAAAAAGTATTATATTAGAACTGGGTCTTGAAGATGAATAAGGAAAAGTGACAAAAAAAAGGAAAGTTTCTTTCAGGCAAAGGGAGCATGTGCAAAGGTATTAACTATATGAAACATGATTGCATATTTATGGAAAAGCAGGAATTAAGCATTGCTTCAAAGAAGGCAATGGGTGAACATAACACTGGAGACGTGTGCAGGAGTCACACAGTGGAGAGTTTTATATGAAATGTATAAAGTGACTTCATTCAGTAGGCATTGGGGGCCACTCAGGCTTTTAAGTAGAAATGCAACATGATTAAATTTGGTCTCCAATCAAAACTGGATTGGAGGATGAATTAGAGAAGTTAGGATCGGAGGACCTGTTAGGAGGTAATGGCAATGATAAGATGATAGCCTGAAATACTTAAGTGGATTAGGAGGTAGCAAAAGGGACAGGATTGAGAATGTTTCAGAGGTAGAACCAATGTGATTTAATGACTTGCTAAAGTAGGGAGGGTAAGGAGGTTGATAAAGATAATTTCTAGCTTCTGGATTGAGCCATAGATGAATAGTGAGGACATAACCAAGATAGAACAGGTGGTGTCTTCAAGAGAACAATGATGACATGGAGAAGTGGAGGCTGATGTTGTAAAGCAAGAATACTACAAGGAGGAACAATCCATTCAGGCTTTTGAGGACACCAATCTATCAGACAAATCTGCCATCTGCACACATCTTCTATTTACTTTGTGTTTCTTCTAAAATAAAAGAGCAATCAATCTTCAAATTCATTCCACTTCCAGGGCTTGACTATCCCTCCTACCTGGGATGTTCATTGCAAAAATGGGTCAGATTAAAACAAATCAATCAAGTTGTGTCTGCCAAGTTAACATCTCTGTAGGAAGTTAATTGACCCTGCTTCTGACACAAGCCTGCATGACAGATGAGAAGTGAGGGAAGATGGGACATAGCTGGCAGTTCATGATACAAACAATAAGGAGATGCCCTCCTCTATAAATGGATTGTCTGAACAGTAGGATCCATGGAGCAAATGTGTGGGGAAAGTCAGAGGGTTAAAAGGGTGTCTGAGGTTGAGGGAAGCAGGTTTACAGCCATAGCTGTCATGGCAACTCTGGGGAAGCAATCAGACTCAGACAATGACAGGAAAAATGGGAGGGGACACCCTCTCTCTGCCTTAATGAGAAAGGGGTGCAGAGCAAGAAGGATGTGATTGCACTGGATTTGCAATCATAAGGTCTGGGTTTGTGTTTGACTTTGTGGAGACATCGCATAACTCATCTGAAATTAGTTAATTCATAATTAAAAAGAAGTTCATAATACCTAGCTTACCTCTTAGCAACTGGACAATTTGAGAAAGCATCTGTTTTCTCATCAGAAAAATGAGCTGACACCTGCCTTATTTTATTTTATAAGACTGTTTTGAAGAATAAAGGTAGTAACTTAAGAGAAGGTACTTGATAGAGTGAAAATTGTTGACCAAGTTTTGAGGTCAAGGAGATCTTGGATCAGTAATCAAAAGATAAAAGTTCTCATCTTTACTGTGTCCTAAATTTGAGATCTATCACTTTATTTCTCTGGACCTCAAAATGGAGTTGAGACTAGATGGTCTTACATTCCCTTGTATCAAATATTTTATGCTCCAAGGATATTGGTTAGTCCACTTGGAGTTTGGGGTCACTAGAGAAGTTTCTGACAACTTAGAAAGAATGTAGGATTCTGTCATAAGATCTGAATTCAATTTCCTTTTTTCCAGCTTCTTAGTAGGCATGTGACCTTGGGAAATTTACATAACTTCTCAGAGCCTCAGCTTTCTCTTCTGTAAAGTGGATTTTAAATATCCCACGAAAAAGGGGGTGCTTTACTAAGCATAAAGAAGTATATAAATTACTTACTGCCATCTGGCCTGAGTTGCAACTCAAATCAATCACCACAACCTAACAACCTTCCTGATGCTCTTCAAATCTAAATTAATAATAAACGAACTTCTGACAAAGCATAAGCCAGATACATCTGCAGGGTGTTCCAACAAATCAAAAACACTGAATACACCCGTGTTGTGAACTAAATGTTTGTGTCTCCTCAAAACTCATATGGTGAAACCCTAATACCCATGTGATACTATTTGAAGGTGAAGCCTTGGGAGGTAATTAGGACAAGACGGTAGGGACCCCATGATGGGGACACTGCCCTTATAAGAAAGGAAAAGACACCAGAGTGTCCTTTGTCCACTTTGTGAGGACACAGGGAGAAGGTGGTCATCTGCAAGCAAGAAAGCAGGACACCACCAAGAACTGACTCTGCCTGTACCTTAACCTTGGACTTCCCAGCCCCCAGAACTGTGGGGATCTAAATTTCTGTTGTTTAAGCCATCTAGTCTATTGTATTTTGTTACAGCAGCTGGAGCTAAGACATACGTTGTGACTCTTAGGTAAGGAGATTAATTTTCCTGTGGCTTTTGAAAATGTGTCTTTCACAAAACATGCTTATTACAAGGTACAGTATGACCTTAGCTAAGACAGCCACTGTGGCCACAGTCTGTCAGCTACAGAAATACTTTGTTTATAAGGAATTACAACTAATCTCTTATTTTTAAGCATCGATCTCCTCTTAATTCACCTTTATTTGGTAAAATTCATGTTTCCCTCTTAAAATCTTGCCCCCTTCAAATCCCTCATAAACTACATCCTTTCTCAAAGCTTAATGCTGACCAGAAGGCTCACAATCCCTCTCTACCTTCTGTGGCTCTCTATTGCCTAATAGAGGGCATAAGAGATCCTTAACAACCTGGCTCCCTTCACACACCCCCCCAGCATGGGAGAGCCACCATAAAGCAGCAATTGACAGCACAGCCTTCTAGATCAGAAGAACTATTATTTGACTTCTTGTCATTAGAGTTTCTCATTTACAGAAGACATTATTAATATCTACTATGTAGTTGTTCTGACTAAATGGAATAGAGTATATAAAGTGCGGCATGTTAATATGTCCTGTTCATATTAAATGTTCAATATTAATGTTCAATGTTCAATAAATGTTCATAACATATTAAATGTTCAATAATTGGTAGTTAGTAATATTATCAAAGTATCTTATGCTCCAGCTAAGTTGAAAAGTTTGGCATTTCTCAGGCCTACACTGTCCTTTTAGTTCACAATTCCCACAACTCATGATGACCATCCTTCTTCGGCAATGCTGGGAAAGTATATCCATGCCTCTCCACTTATCATGTCTTACTTTACCTGAGAGCTGTGTGAGCATATGGCTTACTTCTTGGCTAAACTCTCAGCTCTGTGAGAATGAGGCACATGTCCAATTCATTTCTGTGTCACACTTGGTGTCTAACATAGCGCCTGGACCAAAGCTAGTGATCAAACTTTGTTCACATGCTTGAATGAATGGAAGAACGGATAAACATAAATGACATCTGCTGAAGGCTGGTGTCAATTTCAGCAACTGTCCTTTTTTCACAATTGAAACCATTCCTCTGTGTTTATTGTCTTAATTGTGGTGATGGTTTCATGGTTGCCTGCATATGTTCAAAGTACATACTTTATGTAATATTTTGTATATCAATACCTCAGTAAAGCTGTTTACAAAAAAAATAAGAATAAATAAACCATACTTGTCAATAGTATGAAGGGGAATCAAAGGTCTCCTGGCCTCTGCTTAGTACATTTACCTTGGTCTATTCCTTGGTGTCTTGATCACAAGAGCACACTTCGTCTGTGACCTTTGACCAAGAAAAGACAAAGTTGGCTTTTCTCTGTTAGTACTTGATTCTGAAGGACTGTCCATAATCTTTTAGATACCCTCCCCAGTGACATCACAGAAAGGGATGGAAAGCTTATGATGAACACATTTTCTCCTTTGAGTGTAGCTGCCTACAATAAAGAAATCATTAGTGATGACCACAAACCTTTCATCCTATTCATTACCTTAGGACTTAATAATTGTTTTAATATTTATTTATTTTTGAGAGAGAGCCAGAGTGCAACCAGGGGAGAGGCAGAGAGAGAGGAAGACACAGAATCTGAAGCAGGCTCCAGGCCCTGAGCTGTCAGCACAGAACCCGACGTGGCACTCAAACTCACCAACCGTTAAGTTCTCACTGAGCCAAGGCTGGATGCTTAACTGGCTGAGTCACCAAGGTGCCCCTAGGGCTTAATAATTCTTAATAATAATTCCCATTCCAGGACAATGCTGGATAAATCAAGTTCCTCTGTTCCTTAGTGTTCCCTGTCTATAAAATGGGTATAGCATAAAGATGTGAAGAAATGGATAAAAGATCATCACCCTGAAGTTTAACTACTTTTAACTTTACCTAGCTATTCCCTAAGGCTACAGGCTCCCCTCAGCTCAACCCTCCTACTGCTACGCCTCTGGGTGCTGGTGATAATAACATGTGTAGATATTTATTCATTTCCAGAGGAAGAAAGGAACTAATATTTATTGAACACCAAAATGGTATTAACAGATTACATCTCATTTGAGGTAGATACATACAAAATTTTCTGATGGTAACACTTGTGTGCCCTACAAGACAAAGCCAGGATCCCAAAGTCTAGGTCTTTCTATCATCTGGAGACAAGAAAGCCTAGGGAATAAAACCAAGCATACTGGAGTCACATAGACCTAGGTTCGACACTGACTTCATTATTTCATAACAGTGAGGCTAGTTTCACCACTAGGACATCTGTTCAAAGACTGCAGAAAGTGTTTCTGTCTTGCTTATTGCCCCATCACAGCACCTGGAAGGATGCCTGATACATAGGAAGGGATGATTAGTGCTTTTTAAATGAATATCTTGAAATCACTTGACAGTGTAATAAGTACACAATAAATGGGATTTAGGATTTATTCAGAATTCAGAATTTAGAAGTTGCATATAGTTGAAGTTTTCCAATGGTAGTGGTAGAAAGACTTTGGAGGCTGTGTCTCATTAAGCTAAAGGAACTGTAGCCCAGTGAATTACTTGCCTTGAGTCACCCAGCTAGGAATTGAACCTTCAATTCCTGATATATTTTTGGTTATCCCTTAGTTATTTTGTATATTAGCCCACAGAATCTTAGGCATCATTGTTTAATAATAAAACAATAAAAGCCAGCACAAAGTCTTTCACATGACATAAACATTATCTCTTGTGTGTTCAGTTGCTAGAGAGAACTAAAACCAAAATTCTGAGGATCCCTAAGTTGTTGAGAACTCCCTAGAAATAATACCGGAGTTGGACCCACAGGCCAGAGGCAAAAGGTCACTAGACACTACTGGATAATAATGAACTGCACACAGGCCCTTGGGTGCTTCTTAGTGAGCTTAGAAACAAGCAACTCCAGCACTCACTGGGGCCTATGCTGTCCTCATGGTCTGACTTGTAAGGAGATAGAAACCCTAGGACTCTAAACAGAGGACATGTACATGGCATCTGTGTTTAACGCAAATTCAAAGAAAAAGAAATGTCAGGTTAGAAATCAAAGTATTCTTTGTACAAAGAGAGAATAAAAAGAAAAACACGGGCAGCTGAAAACCTAGGCCATGTGGTTCAAATTCCATTTCATTAGTATTTCTTCGGTGCCTTTGTTCTCAGGGTAAGGTGTAAGCTGTGGTTTAGTTAATGCAAATTGTGGCCATAGTTGTAAACCTTTGAGAGTGCTCATTAGGGTCCATTTGCATTACCTGCCCACAACAGAAACCCCAACCTAGGGAGGTTGTTAAGCTCATCACACCTAGCATATTTCCCAGAATAAATGTGTATCTGCTTTTCTTTTTCATAATACTTGTTAAGCATTAATAAACACACAAAGTCCTCACTCACAGATCTGTAAGAAACATTTCTTATTTAAACCATGTTTTTAAGTGACCCAGGAAATATGGTAGCTTTGCTTATTCTACTCTTGAAAGGGTTCCACCCTCACAAGGTCAGCACGAAGTAGAAGCTGATGGACTCAGAGCTTCAAGATCAGTTCCTTCCCGGCTGATTACTGGGAGCAATGTCAAAGCTCAGCCTCCTGGAATGAGCCTGCCTCCTCTACTTAAGTTCCTGTACTGACCAAAGAACAACCCAAGTTAGCACTGTTCCCAGCCAGCTTGTTTGTTAATCAACTGGAAAGCTAAATCCTTTGCCTTTCCCCATCATCCAAATAACCCCCAAATCACTAAGTTTCTCTGCTTCCTTATTTGGGCTTCTTACTTCCAAGCAGCTCCATTGCAAAGCATACATGATTTCAAAAGAACACCTGAGCTCTGCTCCACAAAGTCTTTCAAATTGTACCAGGCCCTTGAATTCTCAGGAGGTTAACCCAGGCTTGTTCTCATGATAATAGCAGAAAGGCAAGAGAGAACAGAATTGTGGAAGGCCTCTTGAGATGTAGGCATAGACATAGAATGGCCACATTGTAACTTCTACCATATTGTTGTAGAAATAAATGAAGACCCCAAATGACAGCAAGAAAGGTTTTTTCAGAGATTGATATAGCAAGGCAGTCAGTCACTATCACTTGCATTTGGTAGAGATTCAAAGACAGGCAGAAGAGGAAGAAAGCATTATAGTGGGAAAAAAATAGAAGATTTCAAGTATGTTCTGATTGGAGGCTGTTGGCATAGGAAAGATACAGGTGGGATAACTAGAAGGGGGACATCCCATGTGATTCGTTAGGGGTACCTATTTAGATTTCTCTGGTTGGTCCTAATTTGGAAATGGGAGCAAAAATTAGAAAATCTGTCAGTTATTAAGTCTTGTCATTTGGGGCCAATTGTTGTAGAGGTTATTGTTTGGGCTTCCAGGACTCTTTGTTCCAAAAAGAAGTTTGAATTTCTGATTACTATTTATAGTAGGTTGGCTTCTTGGGCTGGTTGCTGCCAGTTGTGGGTCAGAGTTCTGTTTTTATACGTAATCTGGCCATTGTCCATTTGTGTATTTGGTCGCTCATTTCTGTTGATAAAACAAGTCACAAAATTAGCCCATAGTCAAGGATGGGGAAATAGATTATATTTTCATGGGAGAAGCTGCAAGTCTATATTATAAAGGATGTGGATACAGGATCATCATTAACTGAGTTCAGTAAGGCAGTCAACTGATAACAAGCTTCCAGAATGTGCTAAGGCACTGAATGTAAAATATGAGAAAAGAGTCAAGAATGACTGCAAGTGCTTTTCCTCTAAGTAACTTTAAGAACAGCATCATAAAATGTAGAGGACAAGAGATAAAATTAACAATTCCATGTTGGATTTGATACCTTGCAAGCCTATTAGATATTAAACTAAAGCTAGCAATTGGATGTACAAATCAGTGGGGGGAGTTAGATTGGAAATAGTAATTTGAAAGTATGCGACTAAAAGGAGATGTCTTAGTCACCTCAGGCTGCTATAACAATGTACCATAGATTGGGTGGCCTATGAACAGAAATTTATCTCTCACAGTCCTGGAGACCAGAAGTCTGAGACCAAGGTGTCAAAATGGTTAGGTTCTGGTAAGAGCCCTTTTCCTGGTTTGTAGACTTCTTATTATATCCTCAAATGGTGGAAAGAAGATGAGAGAGTGCTCCAGGATCCCTTTTATTAGATCATTAATCCCATCCATGAGGGCTCCACCCTCATGACCTAATCACCTCCCAAAGGCTCCACCTCCTAATACCATCCCATTGGGAGTTAGGACTTCAATACATGAACTTGGAGGGTGGGACATAAACATTAAGTCCACTGCAGAAGAGAACATAATTTATAAGCATTGAAGATTAGAAAGATGTAACAATACAGATTAAGAAGTGACCAGTACATGACGGGGATCCAAGAGAGAATGGCATCCCGGAAACAAAGAGAAGAGGTGATTTAAGAGGGCATGATCAGTATGATCAAATTGTGTCAAATGTAGAGCAAAATGAGGACAGGAAATAGCCCACTGAATTTGGCAACATGGAAATCATTAGTGACCTTGACATGGTGACCTCCTAAGGTTGTTTCTAGACTGTCTTTTTCTTCATCTCTACTCCCACCGCTGGGAGGCTAACCCCACTTCTACCCTGGGAGATTGCAGTATACTTACAACTGGCCTCCTCACACCCACTCCCCACAGTGAAACATGTCTAATCCTTGCCACCAACATCACCACCCCATTTAAATCCCTACAATACCCTCACATTGTTCTCGGAACAAAGTCCAAACCCTTAATATGATCTCTACACACATGGCCTGTGTCTCTCTTCAACAGCCCCCAACTCCACTCCCACCATGCTGACCTTCTCCCTGGAGTGCTACTCTCCCTCCCACCAAAAAGTCTTTTCATATGTAATTGCCTCTCTCTGAAACATTCTGCTTCCTGAAACCCACCACTTGAGCTGTGTGTGTGCATGCATGTACACATGCCTGTGCCTTGCTATGTCACAAGCATTCTTCCTCATTCTGCTTAAAAGGGAAACAGGGGACCTGGTTGGCTCAGTTGGTTAAGCGTCTGACTTTGGCTCAGGTCATGATCTCATGGTTCGTGAGTTTAAGCCCCATGTCAGGCTCTGTGCTGACAGCTCAGAGCCTGGAGTCTGCTTTGGATTCTGTGTCTCCCTCTCTCTCTGCCCCTTCTCCGCTCACACTCTGTCTCTCAAAAATAAATAAAACATTAAGAAAATTTTTAAAAAATCGGGGTGCCTGGGTGACTCAGTCAATTGAGCATCCCACTTCAGCTTAGGTCATGATTTCGTGGTCCGTGAGTTCAAGCCCTGCATCAGGCTCTGTGCTGACAGTTTAGAGCCTAGAGCCTGCTTTGGGTTCTGTGTCTCCGTCTCTCTGCCCCTTACCTGCTCACACTCTGTCTCTCTCTCTCTCTCTCTCTTTCTCTCTCTCTCAAAAATAAATAAAAACATTAAAATTTAAAAAAAAAAATTTTAATAAAATAAAAAAGGATAGCAGTCCACGATGTCTAGCCTGAGTCAAGTCCCCTAAATACCCCACACTCTATACCCTACTCCTCCATTACCCCATATCTCACATATCCTGAATTTGATTTTGGTAAAACTTTTCAAAGTTATTGCACAGTTTAATATCTGCCTCCCCTCTATGTCTGTTGGCTCCTTGAAGACCATCACATCCCAACTCCAAAAGAAGGCTTAATTAACATTTTTTAAATGTCGTTAAATTTTTTTATGTTTTGTTTATTTTTGAGAGAGAGAGAGAGACAGAGAGACAGAGAGAACAAGTGGGGGAAGGGAAGAGAGAGAGAGATACACAGAATCCAAAGCAGGCTCCAGGCTCTGAGCTGTGAACCCACAGCCGATGCAGGGCTTGAACTCACGAACCGTGAGATCATGACCGGAACTGAGGTCAGATGCTTAACTGACTGAGCCACCCAGGCGCCCCTACTTAACTAATATTTTTTAAATAAATCAATGGATATAGATTGAACTCTACAAAATATTTATTATTGTCCCCATTTTACAGATAAGGAAACGAAGACTCAGCAAGATCAAAACCTTTTTCAGGACTCTACCCAGCTTTGCCTAACTCTCAAACCCTAGCTGCTACCTGCTAATGTTTTGTTCATGTGTGTGTGTTCACCACTAGCTGGAATTTTTTAAGGGCAAAGTCTATATTTTATTCATCTCTGAGTTAGAGCTTATCTCTGGATTGTTGGTACTACAGTGTCCAGAAATATTGATTGAATTGAGTTGCAGAGAATCGAATTTCCTAGATTTGAGCTGAACTGAGCAAACATGCAAACCTTATAAAAATATGTTTAGATTTATCTTAGGAATTTTATATTTGGTTTATAATAGCAACTTCTGCCTCCCCCTCCTCCCTTCATTGCTATGGTTTCCTTCTTCAGGGAAATCTTATTTTGCATCCATACTTACAGCTAGTTGATTCTGGCAGAGGTTACCTCCTGCCCTTTCTTGCTTCAAGCACTATTTGTGTTTGTCTGATGGAGAGAGAATTCAGCCCATTATGAAGCAATAGAAATTGTGTGAATGCTTTCAGCACAAGAAACAGTGCACTTATGGGAAGTAGGGCTCTCAAGCTCCGCAGACTGCAGACCACTTTGGTGAAACAGAGGATGCCCACAAACCACCAACCATCCTCAGGCCCACTTGGGGCTGCCCCAAATGAAAACCACTCCCCAGGAAGTGAAAGGCTGTACTGCCTCTGATGAGCTGCAGACGAGACAGTGCCTGCTTTTATTAAATATCATAAACAAATGACTTAATAATACCAGAAACCAAGCCATGGATACAATAATAAAATAAATAAGCACTGATGCCACAGCCCACAGACCACCTGGTTCTCCAAATGTGGAATGTCAGGTGGTCCCCCAAAAGACTTAAAATATTCTAATTAAGGTGGTAATAATATTGATAAAAATAATAAATAACAATATTAACAATTAACTTTGAATACTGCAGTAAAGTTTATAAAGAAGTTCACATTTGCTCTCTCACATCTAAATAAGTCTAAAAGGAATATGGGACTGAGAATATAATGACAATTCCAGCACAGGTGAGGGCTCAAAGAGTTGAGTGACAGGCCAAATGCTTCATGGTCAGGGAGTGACAAAGCCAGGATTTCAACCTCTAACCACCACTAAAGGATAGACCACTTATACACACCTGCTTAGCCATCTTGCTGATTTGGGGATGTGGTAGACTGAATTGTTGTTCCAAATTTTTCACCTGCCCTGCATTATAGAATTATACATCTGAACACTCTGCCATATAACTTTATATAGTTTCTCCCACTATGAGAGGGTATAATTCCCTGCCTCCTTGATGTCTGGCTGACCATGTAACTTACTTTGGTCAATGACAGTTAATGAAGATAATGTAAGCAATAGCTTTAAAATGTTTGCATGGCTTGAATGACTCTCTTGCGATCATTTACCATGTGAAGATGCCCAGGGCTCTGGAGTTTGAGAAGACATTTAGGATAGACCTGCATCCAACCTGCATGCGGAAGCCAAATACAGATGAATCCATCCAAATCCAGTTGAGATCAAAGTCCAGGCAACTTGCAGATCCATGAGTGAAGAAACTAAATACTTGCTGCTATAAGCCAATGAGTTTTGAGGTCTTGAGGTTGTTTGTTATGCAGCAATATTCTGACAACAGCTGAATAGTACAGGGACTATGTCTGATTTGGGGACAGGGACTGTGGCTGAAGGGTGATGGGACTGTCACAATGTGCAGATATGAGCACAGGTTTTGAAGTCACAACTCGAAGAACTAGGATTCAAATACCACTTCTGTTGTGCCTTAGCTGTAGGACTTTGAGAAAATTACCTGACAGTCTGAGCTTTATTTTATCTAAAAATAGGAATAAGAATGCCTAGTTTATAGAACAGCTGTATAGATTAAGTGAGACCTTTCATGCCAACAACTAAGTAAAACCTCTACTTTTTTTTCACAAAATATTTAGATTGTGGGCAACTTGAGGTTAGCAAAGTGTCTTTAGTTCTATGTGCCACTTTTTGAACACCAGGACTTAATCAGTATTTATTCAAGGGCAAAAACAGAAAAGAAGGAAAAGAATAAGGAAGGAAGGAGGAGAAGGAGGGAGGGAGGGAGAGAGGAAGGAAGGAAGGAAGGAAGGAAGGAAGGAAGGAAGGAAGGAAGGAAGGAAGAAGGAAGGGGAATGACAGTTAAAATGCAACTAACTTCTAGAACTCACATGAGGAAAAGTGCTCCCACATGCCATTCTTCCCAATACATTCCTCACACCTCAGCTGCTAGGATATACAGACAGCCTAGATGTACATGCAGAAGGTTATAAAGTATGAGAAATAAAAATACGGAAATGAATGTGTTCCTTGTGATTAGGATCATGTTAATCACAGACTGACCAGAGCTGGAACCACCTGGCCCGTAGTTGTTTGCACCTTCTGTGTGCAGGGGGTATGGCTAGAGCTCAGTAACTATGTGCTGACTGAGAAGAGGATGAGTGACTTAGTGAATGGGGGTTCAGACAAGCCACTTGATAACCTTCTACAAAAGAAGAATATGTGGGACTGTGCCAAGGCAGTGAATCAAGAAGTACCCACACCATGCCATAGGCCTTCTGGACCAGAGGGTCTCAGTTTCCCTATAGTCCTAGAATTCTACAATTATGGCAAGGAAGAAAAGCACAGCCATAAACACCACAAGCAGGCAGTTAGTGAGCTGGTTGCCTGAAAAACACTTTTACTACATGACAACATTAATGTTTTTGTTTCTGGCACAAATTACTACTTTTTTAATAATAAATATTATATAGGCACCACATTATCAGGTACTGACACATCTAAAGCCAGCAGAATTTGGCCACTGTCTTTTTAACGTTTATTTATTTTTGAGACAGAGAGAGACAGAGCATGAACAGGGGAGGGGCAGAGAGAGAGGGAGACACAGAATCTGAAACAGGCTCCAGGCTCTGAGCTGTCAGCACAAAGCCTGACGCGGGGCTCGAACTCACGGACCGTGAGATCATGACATGAGCTGAAGTCGGACGCTTAACCCACCAAGCCACCCAGGCGCCCTGCCACTGTCTTTTTAATATCAACAGCTGATATTTTACTCTGGAAAATTCTTTTGATACCCAATCTGTCTCTAAAAAAATGTTGGTTTTCCTGGGCACCATCATTTGTTAGGCACTGAGGATACAGAGATGAAAACCAAGTCCATTTTATGTTGCCCACTGAATCAAGTTCTCCATGGGTTTGATCACTTTTTGACTTGTTATGAACACGCAATTTCCCTAATGCTGACTCACAGCTACTATCAGTGGGAGTCCAAAAGCCCTTCCTTTCAGAAGTTTGATGAAACTCAGAATATTTACAAATATTCCAAGAGTTTTTGACTCTCCATTTTTATCCCAATCCCTCCCCCATGCTATCCATACATAATTTATATTACCAATTGTGGTGTTTTTACAGCTCACCATGTTTCTCCTTTCAGCCATACCACCTGCCCCTTGGAGTCACAGCTAAGTGACTCCAAGAACCAAGCTGAATCAAATAGGTCCTCTTATTCAAGAAATTAAAACTTGAAAAAAAAAAGAAATTAAAACTTGAGCCAAGACACATTGTTGTGTATTAATTAGCTACTGCTGTGTAATAAATACCCACAAAATTTTAAATGGTGAACAACAACCTATCATTTCTCATTAGTCTATGGGTCAAGTAGACAGTTCTGCTGATCTATGCTAGATTTATTTATGCATCTCAGTCAGCTGCAAGTAGGATAGGCAGTTCTCAAATGAGCTTTTCCCATAGCTGGGGGCTCAGCTCAGATGGCTGGGATCACTCAGCTCTTCTCCGTGTGCCGTACTATCCAGTAGGCTAACCCAGGCACATTCTCATGGCAAAGACAAACAAACAAAGAAGTGGAAATCTGCCTATTCAGGTTTCTGATTACATCGCATTTGCTACTCTTTCAGGGCTAATTTTCAGAACCAGAATGAGAGAGGCCCATACAGTTACAGAGCGAATGGCATGGATGCAACAAGGTCTTTAATTAGGACTATTAATGCCACTAACCACAGGTTGGAAGTCAATAACACTATGGTAACACCCCAGAAAGAAGATATATGGAGGCTCAATGCTGATGTCCCCAGAGATTCCCTGACTTATGCCTTCCCAAGATTTGATCAATTATATGTGCTAGCTTTCTTCAATTATGTAAACTACCCCAGAATCCTGCCAATAAATCACCATTTCAGCTTAAGTCCACCAGCCAGTTTCCATTATCTGCCATCAAAAATCATCATCATCATCATCATCATCATCATCATCATCATAATCATCATCAACAACAACAACAGCAACAACAACTATAATGAGCTCTAAATAGTACAACACATTTTGTCATTTCTAGGTACAAACATTTCTCATATTCATCCCTTCCTTGCCACAGTTGGAGTTACTGTGTCAACTTGGACTTCCATCCTTCCCAGCCTGAACCACTACAAGAGGACTTCTGAACCAGAGTATTGAGCCACCAGACTGGGGCCTCATGTCAAAATGTTTTTGAGTCTTTAGTATTCTTCAGTTAATATTATTTGGTTTACTTACTGTTTTTGGTAATTTCCAAGTATTAGGTGTCCCACAACTCTTAACAGAACAAGTTGGTGATTTTCTATGGAATTCAGTGAGAGTTGAGAAGCTGTTCTTTTCACCTTTTTCAAATATTTATGATGCTGTTTGAAGAGAAATATCTTTTTATCATTTTTTACTTAGTAACCTGTTTTGGGGCCTCCCAGTCTCTATTTAACATGCAAAAATTAATAAGCAAATGATAAAGATTTTTTTTGTTACTTTGCCTATATTTATTTATTTTTTTTTTTTATATTCAGTTGATTTTTTTTAAATTTATTTTTTAATATATGAAATTTACTGTCAAATTGGTTTCCATACAACACCCAGTGCTCATCCCAATGATAAAGATTTTTTAAAGAAATGTGCTATTCATTCTATCTTCAGTAGAGAAAATAACATTATAGTTTTACCTTAAATTTTACCTGTCCAGCTTTATGATATTAGAATTGTTCCAACAACATGATGATTTGTTTGTTTATAGAAATCTAAGAATTACATTAAAATTTAGTCAATGACAAGAGAAGGAACCAGTAACTAAACTGAGGCAGAGGGACTGTAACAGTTCATGGGTATTGAAGAACACTCTGACCCAGTCTTTTGTGGTTAACTGAGATGTTATACATAAAACACTAGTCACATATCTCTTTAAAGAAGAATTTCGTTGCCTTCCAGGACTGACATAGTCATGTAGCTGATACAGTTGTAAAGTGTATATGAAATGGCCTTTGCTCTCACTATATGAGGAAAACTGTATGTAAATTTTATGATGTCCCTTTCAAAACGGTGTCATTGTCCAAATTCTACCTTCATTTAACTGTTTTCTCTTCTTTTCATTTAGAGATTTGTTGCCTTGGTTTTCATTCTAAGGCTTTCAAGGTTTGGCAAACGAGACTTGCAGATCAAATCTCACCCTCCCTCTTTTTGCAAATTAAGCTTTATTGTAACATAGCAGTGCTCATTTATGTTTACATACTCTCCATGGCTGATTTTGTATCACCTGAGCACAGTGAGTAGCAGCATTAGAGACCTTATAGCCCACAAAACCTATTTACTAAAGTTCTTTTCCAAAAATGCATGCTGATCTTGGTCTAATGAAAGGGGAATTGCCTTGGAGTCAGCAGATATGGGTTAGAACCCAAACTCTACCAGTAGGAACAAATCATCTTCTCTGAACCTGACTTTTCTCATTCTTAACTGGAAATAATAACCACAGCCTCATGGATATATTATGAGGATTAAATGAATGTGCAAAGAATTTGGGACAGAGTATACCTCACAGATATTAATGTTTCCATTCTTCCTCCCTTGCCCACTACACACAACCCATTCACTTTCTCTTGAGCAGTACAATTTCAATCTACAAAATACTTATTTCAAATAAATTCACTGGCATGTAAAGGATAAAACCAAGGCTTCTTATGATCCTCATATATGTGTAATTTCTCGTTCCCTGCCCCCCACACCTTCCTTTCTCCTGATGCACTTTCAAAGGAATGGAGCAATCTGCACATCTACAAGTTTGGGTAAGACATTGCTCTATAAGGTGAAAGCAAATCAGCATGTTAAAAATGTAGGTGTGGCACCAAGTTATTCAAAACCAATACAGTTTAAGGTCCACAAAATGCCTTCCCTTCAGGTAACAACAGAATCTCATTACAGCTATGGCTCAGTATTCACAAATTTATATTAATGCTTGACAATCCAATTCTAAATTGTGCCACAGAAATTCTCTACAGAAGTGCAAATTTTTCTAGTCACATAGTTGTCCTAATCCTTTAACTCTCTTTCTCACCACTTTCAGAGACCTTTTTATGCTTCTGTGACAGTGAAACGTATGTTTATGAAGATCACCACAATTTTCAAATTCAAGTTCTGACAGTCTGAAGCCACTACCCTCACTCACAAAAGCATGTTCTCTGTATCATAAACCCAGTTCCTACTTTTCTGTCCTTGGTCTCTGATTCCACTTCCCAGGCAAACAGAAAAGCTAAGCTCTAGCTCCAGGATGGGGAAAAGAATCCCAAGATTCCAGGCTATCATTTGCCTACAGTCTGCTGTTTACAAAATGGAAGTGGGTTATTGAAGAAGCAATGTCCAGCTGGAGTGAAAAGAAGCTGAAGTCAGGTAGGTTGCTCAACCAAACCAATAGTCCAAAAAGAAGAAGTCAAGAGTGAGCACCAGGTTTGAAAATTCCACAGGAGGAGTAATAAGAATGATAATTGCCTTTTTAAAAATACTCTCTTTGCACTGGGCAGTATGCTAAGTCCTTCAGTAGGGTGACTATAGTCATAAAGGTTGTTAGCCACACAGTACTGACCACATTTGAATGGTACTCCCTAGAGTCATGCAGTACCCTGTCTACATAGTCATTCATGGCAGGCCTGTATAAATATATCATAATTGCATTGTTGCACTGAGTATTTTCTATGCAATACAGGTTCTATGTCATTTAATTCCAGCAACAAGCCTCTGAGGTAGATTTTGTTACCTTCTTCTATCCAGATCTGGAAGCTGACTAACAGTGAGGTTAAATAACTTATCCATGTCTACACGGTTACTAAGCAGAGGAGCCAAGATTCAAACACAGTTTTGCCTTGCTCCATGCTTTTTCCACCATTCCACTGTGCCTCTTCCTAGTTTATTGCTTGTTAGTGAATACCTTGTAGAGTAGAGGAAGTTGAGAAGCTTTTACAGTTTGTAGTATTCTACCAGAACTTATGCAATTTCCCTGCAATGAGATAGGAACTCATAGAAGAAGACAGAGCTCTTGGAGGCCATGAGGGCACCATTTAATAAACTACTGGATGAAACTTTGAAATGAATAAAGACAATTATCAATTCTGAGACGAAATCCAAGTGAACAGATCTTACATCCTCCCAGAGGGTTAGCTTCCTCACAAGAGAGGCATTCATACTGGGACAACCTGGTCAATTGTTAACTTAGTTGCTAATAAGAATTTATTTCCCACCTGTGTCAGAAATCATGACTTCCAGCTTTAATGATCAACTCACACTGGTTCAGGCTCTTCCTCTTATCATAAAGCTTTACTTGGATCTGAACAAAGAACCTAAATCAAAACCACCCAGTTATTTACTATGAGAAGCAAGTTTCCTCATGAAGTGATTTAAAAGAGAAATTGTTAAGGTAGTGCTATAAGAAAGAGAATGAACAGAGTCAAAGACCAGCCCAATTTAGTCAACTGTGGATGATATCACCACCTCATTCCTGAAAGCAGCTTGACCTAGAAAGGAAAACAGCCTTTGGAATCTAAAAGACCTAAGTTTCAATCTTGCTTCTCTTTAAATTGGAATGATGACATTGATCTCTGTGGTGTAATGTAAGGATTTACAAGAAATTATTCACAGAGGGCCCAGCGCATGGTGCATGGTACACAGTGGATATTCTATAGAAGTCAGCTCACATCTTTCCATCCACAAGTGCCTGTGGTCTGTTAGCCTTGGAAACCTGACCTTAAAATCCTAATTCACATGAACCTGTCAATATTTGATTGCATGCAATTTGAGGGCAGTTCCTTTTGGTTACACCCAACACAAAGCACACATTCTACCTAATAGGCACTTAATAATCATTTGTTTAACTAATTAGTTAACTAGTTGACGGAATATATGGAATGGTTAGGGTCTCCCTAATGTTAAATGCAACTGAGATTTAAATCTTAATATTTAAGAGGTAAAATTGTAATGTTGGATTTCAGAAGTCATCAGAAAAGAGAAGACATTCAGAAAAGACAACACAAAAGAACACTGGGGTTTTCATGATGTTCCACACTATTTGGAAAGATGATGTCTAATCCCTTTTCTGAGGAACTGTATTATTGGTCATTTAAACTAGTACTAGAAAAGGCTAAAGTGATAAAGATTCCAATCAATTCCTCTTCCATACTCCCTAGAGACAGGACTACTTACTACTATCTAACATCATCTTTGCCCTGCCAATAATAGTTATTAATTGAACCATGGAAGGATACCAACCCAAGGATAAGAGAGAATCTGGGTTAGTAAGCTGTAGGCCCTGAAATTATAAGGTCAAGTTGACTTAAGAATTAAGCCTCCCATTCTGAGATGGTCAATTTTAGGGTCGTATGTGCTAAAAAATAAACAGGGAAGGCTAGTTTGCAGGAAAAAAGAGAGAGAGAGAATGGATCCAATGTGCAAGGAAAGAGAGATGAGAGGTCATTTGTTTCTAAAGACAAAGAGAGCAATGGAATTGCTGCCTAGTTTTTGGAAGCCTTCCAGTTCTCAAAATCTATAGCTTATGATAGCTATGAAGATCCATATTTATGTACTTCATACTTTATGAAGTACAGTTACTGTACTTCAACTCTTGGATTCCATTAAAATCCTTTGAGTCCTTATAATAAATTTCTATTTTAAATTCCCAATGAGCTACACTGAGTAGGTTTCTATTTAATATAACCTAATTATCCCTAACACAAATCTTAGTCTTACAAACTAAGTTATCAAATATAAACCAAATGTTTCTTAGTTCCCCAATGTATGTTCATATGTCAGAAATGTCCTCTCTGGCCCCCTTATGATTGGGTGGGTCATATGACTGTGTCACTTCCAGGCTAAGCACTCAATTGTTGATAAGAGACAACAGGACTCATCTTTTTTTTTTTTTTAATGTCACAACAACAGGTCATGTTCAAGATAGTAGCTGTTCTATTAGCTTGAGTCTCTGAGGAACTGTGATCAACAGTCTGCATATTAACTTACTAAGGACATTAAGCATGAATTAAAAATAAGCCTTTTCTATGAAAGCCACTAATATTTTGGTGTTGTTTGTTACTGCAGCATAATGTAACTAAATTGACACAGAGATTATTTTAGGATGTTCCCCAGTGGTACAAAAGGTAGATGTTGCAGGCATGAATGAAAAAGAGTAAGGGAGAATCAATGTCAGTACAAGATCATTGTTAGATATTATAGAAGGGAGAAAGTAAGTACAGGGCTAAAGTCGCTTGGATGAAGCCAGAGATCAAGTACTGAGAAACACTGGAAGAGATGGCAAAATGGAGTAAAAATGTCATAGGGCTAAAAATGCTTGTCATTGCCATTATCAAGGTTCAGGGTATTGGATTCATCATACAGGAATGGATATCTAGTTAAACATGCAGCCCTATAAGGTGGCCATCAGGTGAATGCAGAAAGGGATGAAAGATCGCCAACGTGAATGAAATATGAACAAAAGCATCTTAGAGCACTATTCACAAGAGTATGAAGGTCAAAAAGTAAGGGAACAGCAACCCAGTGTGTTAATTTCTACAAAGTCCTTCACATTTGTTAAATATAATATCTATATTAGTCCCCTCAGCATAACAAGAATCTGGATTGCACAAATTATGGTTCCTGGTTTCAAATCTAGGTTCTGCCACTTACTGATTCCATGCTTTTGGTTAATTCTTTAAGCTCTTTCAGCCTCAGTATTCTCATCTGTAAAATGGGGATAATAATACAACTCATTGAGGATCATGTTGACAATTAAATGAGATAATGTTGATAAAGTGTGCATATAAAAGATTGAGTATTTCAATTAACAATGCATAGGAATTACAATCATTATTTTCAAATACATAAAACACTGACAAATAATGGATAAATTAAAGTTGTTTTGTAAAATCCCAAGGGGCTTGACATAAAATCAATAGATAAGAGTTATGAGATGACACATTCTAGTTTAATGGAAATGGAAACATGAAAATTTTATAACTGTTAAAAAGATGAAATTGACAGCATCAAGAAGAATGAGTTCCCATTTGGGGGAAGCATTCAAGCAGAAGCAATCAGTACCTGGAGACCAAGAGAGTTGCTGTAGAAGCCGTAAGATGGGAACTTTTACAGTGTATTATAGTTTGGAGTATCTATGTCTCTGCAAACTTGCCTTGTACATTCATTCATTCATTCATTCAACAAATGGGAACTCACAACCTTCTCTGTGCCAAACACCATAGGCCAGGGGCTAGGGAAACAAGGTGTACTAACTCTCAAGGAACTAAGAGGCCAAAAAGGAAAACACACACAAAACAAAACAAAATAAAACCATGCAATGATTCATTCAGTCACTAGAAATGTGAAAAGTTCTAGGAAGGAAGATGGAGAGTTCTAGCACAGGGTGACAGATTGGGTAATCACAACTGTGAGGTCAGGACAGCTTCTCAAATAAATTAGGATTTAACTTAGTCCCAATGCACATGCAGGAATTTAGGTAGGTGAAAGACAGCTGGTTGGGGAAAGAACATTCCAGCAGATGGAATGGGTGGTACAAAGAACTGAGGCATGGAGTAGCTTGGTATTTAAAAAAGGAAGAAGAGGCTTGTTTGCTAAGAATGTTGTTGGAAAGAAGGAAAAAGAATGCAAAATGCAAAGAATGAAAAGCCCAGATTCCACATGGTTTTGGAGGCCAGGTTAATATTGATTTAAATGGCATGTTATAACTCCTTCCAAGAACAAGGTCAAAAAGTTTCAGAATCCTACCTTGGATGGGTGAATTTTGCAGAATAAAAATAAGAGTTTTATTCATACAGCCCATCAGGGTCATGTGTGAACACCCATTCTGTGCAATAATCAGGATTCATGTCCAAATACAGGAGTTGATTTCAATTTCACAGCCCCTCCATTACTCAGTCAGTATTATTTCTTGCTTAAAATTCTGCCATTAGCAAACAAAAGGTATTATGTCTTACAAGGTTCAGTAAAATACCATAATACCAGGAAAAGTGTTACAGGGATACAATACCAGCTAAAATACAAGAATACCAGATTATAATGTGAATGTACACACTCATATTGTCCCTACTTATTGAAGGAAATAAAGACTTTTTAAGGAAAAAAACCTGTTACTTCACAAATGTGCCCTACTTAATGATTCAAGTTTGAAGATACTCCAGAGCTTACAATTTCACAGGGGAGAGGAAGCAGAGTAAGCAACTGGAAAAAGCAACACTCAGAGTCAACCACCTCCAAGAAGATAACAGATTCCCATGGTTGTCAGGATTCAGAAGGGAGCTAACCCTTCCTTAAGTCAGAGTAAGAGAAACCAACAAGTAACAGTAGATTGTAAAATGATTGCTTGGTTGACACATCTCTGTGATAAATTGCATCAATAGTCCTAATTCCCTGCTTCTCCCTAATTCTATATCCTTTGCCATATATTTTTGTAGTGTCATCCACTGTAGATGAGGGTACTCCTACTTCCTAATTTGGGGCTCAAACATATGATTTTCTTTGGCCCACAGAATAAGATGGCTTTGAAAAGTCTTGTATGCTTCCACTTGCTCTTTTGAACCTCTGCCATTGCCACTGTCAAGAACAAACTGGGGCTGGCTTGACGATCCCAGCAGGAGGATGGAGCACAGCCACCTGCAAGCCAAGCCCAGCCAAGATCAGTCAACCCTCAGTCAACTCACAGACTTTGAGAAATAATAAATAGGTGTTTGGGGATGAATTGCTACACACAATATCCAACTGATACAGGAGTATGGCCCTCTCCTCTCCCTATGATGGACTGTGCTCCTCCATTAATATCTGTATACTCCAAGAAGGAGGAGTCATCTGGAAATTAATGTTACTTTGCAGTGTTCAAGGCTCCCATTCGACCCAATACCATGAACTTTGTTCACACCAACTTGCATGAAAACAGCAAAGAGCCATCTGGTGTCAGTGAACTAGCAGGTCATCAAACCAGTGCTGAGTCTTAGAGAGACTGGCAGAGCCATGACTCAAATTTCCAGAGTTCGAAGTGGTGGAACTTACCATTCTGTCCAGGGTGCTTTTGGAAATATGTGTCATAGGGGCCACATGTTTGCACCAACCAAAACTTGGTGCCTTTGGCACCACAGAATGAACACAACACAGAAGCAATATGCCATCACTCTGCCCTGGCTGCCTCAGCCTTACTAGTGCTGGTCATGTCTAAAAGTCTTCATATTGAGGAAGTTCCTGAACTTTCTTTGGTGGTTGAAGGCTATAAAAAGACCAAGGAAGAATGATATCAAAAAGGTCTATGCCTCTCAGAGAATGAGAGCTGGCAAGGGCAAAATGAGCAACTGTCATTGTATCCAGCACAGGGACCCCTGCATCATCTATAATGAAGAAACATTAAGGCCTTCAGAAACGTCCATGGAATTACTTTACTTAATAGAAGCACATAGAACATTTTGAAACTTACTCCTGGTGGGCATGTGGGGCCTTTCTGCATTTGGATTGAAATGCTTGCTTTCTGCAAGCTAGACACTCTGTATGGCACTAGGGGTAAGCATGCCTCCCTCAGGAGTGACTACAATCTTCCCATGCACAAGATGCTTAATACAGACCTTAGCAGAATCTTGAAGAGCCCAGAGATCCCAAGAGCCCTCCAAGTACCACATAAGAAGATTCAGTGCAGAGTTCTGAAGAAGTATTCACTGAAAAACCTGAGAATCATATTGAAGCTACACCCATGTGAAAAGACCATGCACCAGAACACCATTCTTCACTGGGCCAAGAATCACAAATTCCAGATGGATAAGGCAGGAGCAGTATTAGAAGCCAAATCAGATAAAAGGGTTCCAGGCCAGAAGCTTGTGGTAGGGAAGAAAGGAAAGAAGGCTGTCAGTGTTAAGAAGCAGAAGAGGAGGAGGAGTTACAATGGCAGTGTAGTAAGGGGACCCCGGGCTTGCCTCGTCCCTCAAACATAGCTAGATCAACATCAAATCATTTGGAACACCTAACAAATCGATCTGAGGATGAAGAGAACGATCCTCACAATTAGAGAAGAGAAGGTGGCAGGTGCGGAGATGTAAAATGGGGGAGAGAAAAGCTGTGGTGTTGCAGTGGAGAGGGAGCCCTTTTCACAGAGAGAAGACAGAGAAAAAGAGAGGGGGAGAGAGCAGTGCATGGGGTTCATGCAAGAAATACACTTCCCCCAAACCACTGACTGGGGAATCAACAGGAACTGACTATTGCAAGTTTTTACAAACAATGGAACTCAAATTCTGAGGTTTTAGAAGTCAGCACCATTTGCTGGAGTCAAACCAGGTGGGCAGCAGTGCTCCTAGGGAGACAGGCAAACACTGGACAGAGTGGACAGAGGACAGTGTGGTGTAGAGATCCCCTGGGTCGCACTAGGAGAGAATGTTCCCTTTCCTGGAGTACATTTGGAAGAGGGTATACTGCCTCTCCAAGGACAAAGGACTGAGTGGGCACCAGTGAGCAGCCATTCATCCGCAAGGGACAGAAATGCACACGGAGGACAGATAACCTGATCACAGCTTTTTGCTGTGCTTCACCATAAACTCCAAGTGCCTACGCAGCTGTGCAACTGCTTCACTGGGAAAAAGCCAGCACCAGACACAGCACAGACCTCCTCCTCTGGAGAAGGGAATCTGGTCTGTGCCTTGCTGATCCTTTACAATTTAGAGTGTTGAATCCCAGCCACAGGCCAGAAATAAAACACAGGAGAACTGTGGCACTGGGCATTCATTGGCCCCAGGCACAGACAGGTTGAGGGCAGGGATCTGATGGAAGCCTAGGACACAAAAAGGGAGGTTGTTCCCTTTTCTGTGAGGGCTTCCTGAACAGCAGTGGGCATGAGCTCCCCTAAACAGGGATAAGAGAGTGGCGTGACACCATCTTCCCCTGACAGCCAGCATGTTTGGAACACCTACATTCAATGAACAACATAGCACCCTCAGTGGAGGGTGGAGCCGCTTACACCAAACCTCGCCATGCTGGGCCCTGTAGGGACATCTTTTCTAAAGCAGGTCTGACTGTGAGCCAGCATGGCAGGTCTCTCCCCCAGAGAACAAGCACAGACCCCCTGTATGCACCAAGTCTACTGATCATAGAGTGCTCCAAAGTGTCAGCTTTAGTTCTGGTGGAAATAGGACTAGGCTTTCTTTGTTTGTTTGTTTGTTGTTGTTGTTGTTGTTGTCATTGTTGTTTTCTTTCTTTCTGTTTCTTTGGAATGAGGCTTATACTTTTTTGTTTATTTGCTTATCTGGGGATTTTTTTTCCTTTTCCTTTTCTCTCTCTTTGGATCAGCACTTTTTTATATTTAATCAGGCTTATTTAAAAAACAAATTAAAGCACACCTAGTTAAAGGTCCAAACACTCTCCACTACAAGCAAGGAGGTACTCTGCACACGACTTACCTGGGGCAAAGAGCAGCCAAATCATAACAGTAGAGTGTACACAGCATATATCTTAACCATTTCCTGAAGCACCAGGCTTTGTAAAGTGTATAACCCTTTCTCACTATAGCATTACTCTCAGGATCAGGAAACATAACAAGACTTCATAACACACAAAACACAGAAACCTAGACAAAATGACAAGATGAAATAATTCTCCCCAAAAGAAAGATCAAGAAGAAATCACAGCTAGGGATTTACTCAAAAAAGATATAAGCAATATATCTGAACAAGAATTTAGAGGAACAGTTATAAGAATACTAGCTGGGCTTGAAAGAAGCATAGGAGACACCAGAGAAACCCTTGCTACAGAGATAAAAGACCTAAAAAATAGGTTGAAGTTAAAAAAAATGCTATACCTGAGATACAAAACTGACTGATTGTAATCACAATGAGGATGGAAGAAGCCAAGGAATGAATAAGTGATATAAAAGATAAAGTTATGGAAAATATTGAAGCTGGAAAGAAAAGGGAAATAAAACTATTATATCAAGACTATAGACCCAGGGAATTAAGTGATTCCATAAAGCACAATATTATCTGTATCACAGGAGTCCCAGAAGAAGAGTAGGGGAAGGTGCAGAGGGTTTATTTGAAAAATCATAGCTGAGAACTTCTATAATCTGAGAAAGGAAACAGGCATTCAAGTCCAAGAGGCACAGAGACCCCCCCCCTCAAAATCAACCAAAACAGGTCAACACCAAGACATGTCATAGTAAAACTTGCAAAAAATCAAAGAAAAAGAGAATTTTGAAAGCAGCTAGGAACAAAAGGTCCTTAACCTTGTAAGGATAGACATATTAGGTTAGCAGCAGACCTGTCCAGGGAGTTGGCAGGTCAGAAGTGAGTGGCATGATACATTCAATGAAATAAATGGAGAAAATACTCAGCTAAGAATACTTTTAATATTTTTAATGTTTTTCTTTATTTTTAAGAGAGAGAAAGAGAAAGTATGAGCAGAGGAGGGGCAGAGAGAGAGGGAGACACAGAATCCTACACAGGCTCCAGGCTCTGAGCTGTCAGCACAGATCCTGATGTGGGGCTCCAACTGAAGAACTGTGAGATCATAACCTGAGCCAAAGTCTGACACTTAACCATTTGAACCACCCAGGTGCCCCACAGCCAAGAATAGTTTATCCAGCAAGGCTATCATTCAGAATAGAAGGAGAGATAGAGTTTCCAAGACAATCAAAAACTAAAGGAGTTTGTAAACACTAGACCAGCTCTGCAATAAATATTAAAGTGGACACTTTGATCAGGAAAGAGAGACCAAAACCAACAAAGACTAGAAAGGAATGGAGACAATCTACAAGCACAGCAACTTTATAGGTAATACGATGGCACCAAATTCATACTGATCAATAATTACTCTGAATGTAAATAGACCAAATACTCCAATCAAAAGACATAAGGTATCATAATGCATAAAAAAACAAGATCCATTGATATGCTGCTTATAAAAGATTCACATGAGACCCAAAGACACTTCCAGATGAACGTGACGAGATGGAGAACAATTTATCATGTCAATGGACATCACAAAAAACACAAAAAACAAAAAAAAAACTGAGTAACCATACTTATATCAGACAAACTAAATTTTAAACCAAAGATTGTAATAAGAGATGAAGGGCACTATAACATAATAAAGGGGTCTATCCAGCAAGAAGATATAATAATTGTAAATATTTATGTGCCAAACTTGGAAGCACCCAAATATACAAATAAATTAACAAAGAAACTCATTGATAGTAATAGAATAATACTAGGGGACTTTAACACCCACTTACAACAATGGACAGATCATCTAAGCAGAAGATAAGCAAGGAAACAATGGCTTTGAGTGATACACCGGACCAGATGGAGTTAACATATATTCAGAGCATTTAATTCTAAAGCAGCAGACTACACATTCTTTTAAAGTACACGTGGAACCTTCTCCAGAATAGATCATACACTGGGTCACAAATCAGGCCTTAACCAGGACAAAAAGATTGAGATAATATCATGCATATTTTCAGACTACAATACAATGCTATGAAACTTGAAGTCAAACAAAAAAACAAACAAACAAACAAACAAAACTGGACAGACCACAAATACATGGAGATTAAAGAACATCCTACTAACTGTGATGGGCTAACCAGTAAATTAAATAAGAAATTAAAATAATAAATGTAAGCAAATGAAAATGAAAACATGACAATCCAAAACCTTTGGGATGGAGCAAAGGAGGGCAAAAGAAGGAAGTATACAGCAAAAAGGCCTATATCAAGAAGCAAGAAAGGTCTCAAATACACACCCTAACCTTAAACCTAAAGGAGCTGGAAAAAGAACAGTAAATAAACCTAAAACCAGAAGAAAATGGGAAATAAAAATGAGAGCAGATACAAATGATATAGAAATTTTAAAAAATAGTAGATCAACAAAACTAGGAGCTTGTTCTTTATAAGAATTGACAAAATTGATAAGCCCCTAGTCGTAGTTATTAAAAAGAAAGAGAAAGGACTCAAATAAGTAAGATCATGAATGAAAGAGAAGAGATTATAACAAACACCATGGAAATACAATTATAATAGAATATTATCAGCAATTATATACCAATAAATTGGGCAATCTAGAAGTGGATAAATTCCAAGAAAGATTAGAAACTACCAAAACTGAAAGAGGAAGAAACAGAAAATTTGAACAGACCCATAACCAGTAAAGAAATTGAATCAGTAATCAAAAATCTCCCAACAAATAAGAGTCTAGGGCCAGATGGCTTCCCAGGGGAATTCTACCAGACATTTAAAGCAGAATTAATACCCATTCTTCTGAAATTGTTCCAACAAATAGAAATGGAAGGAAAGCTGCCAAATTCATCCTGTGAGGCCAGCATTACCTTGATTCCAAAACCAAAGACTCCACTAAGAAGGAGAGTTATAGATGAATATCCCTGATGAATCTGGATGCAAAAAAATCTGCACAAGATACTAGCAAATCAAATCTAACAGTACTTAAAACAATTATTAACCATGATCAACTGGAATTTATTCCTGGGTACAGGGTTGGTTCAATGTTCACAAATCAATCACCATAATACACCACCTTAATAAAAGAAAGGATAAGAATCATATGATTCTTTCAATTGATACAGAAAAGGCATT